>NW_004955797.1:0-19651 GCF_000276665.1 Chinchilla lanigera
ATATATATATAATCTTTTTGGTGGTATTGGGGATGAAACCCAGGGCCTTGTGCATGCTGGGCAAGTGCTCTACCATTGAGCCACACCTCATGTATTAAATTTTAGTGGTAAAGGTTATGAAGGAACTTTGTAAGTGAAGCATGAAAATCTCACTGCGCTCCATCTCCCGAGGTGATCCTCGTGGACGCTTTTGTACCTACTCTGGTTTTTATACACGTCCTGCTGACTTTTTTGTGCAGACAAAGCACACTACTCACACGGCCCTGCAGTTTTCTTTTTCTCTCGTAATAGTGTCTCTCAGGCGTGTTCACAGGAGCACATGTGGGCTGACTTGTTCCAGGTCGTGGCTAAAACCCACGCCATTGTTTCAAACACCCTGACGTATGTGGCGGGTCCTGCGCTGCACTTATGGAAGGTGATTTTTATTCTGGAGGGAGAGATATTTTAGGAGATGGTGAGAGCTCGAATACAAGGGCTCTCCTTTGTGCTTCTCAGGACAATGGCAAACACTGCAAAGGACTCCTCCTCTGTCACCTCGGTCCCCTGTGATAACCCTGGAGGGCAGTGACTGCTGTCCCTACACAGTGGAGGAACAGACAAGGCGGGAGGCCCTGGCACCTGGCTGCTCTGGTGACAGCTGGGCCCCACCCCTCCCATGCTGGGGAAAGCACATCCTTGCTTCTTCCGGGACATCTGCCTGATGGAAGGCTTCATTTCTGTCACCCCCGTTTACTGCCCGTGATACCTATCCCACCTTCATTCCAGAGCAAAGTCATGCTTCTGTCCCTACCACTTCTTATGGGGTAGACGACTGACAAAGTGAACTTACTTTGTTGCCAGTTTGGATTTATGATCTCACAAGAAACAAGGTGTCAGTGGGCAGCAGGAGCCGGGATCCATCCTGCTCGGTCAGGCTGTGTGGGACAGGCTGTGTGGGACACCTCAGGAGCAGCCAGGGATGTGCTTTTGGTTGTTGATATTTTAAGACAGATATTATATCAGAGCCAACCATCCACATCCACTGAGGTTTTACGGTATAGTGAGCACTTTAAATATATTATTATTCAAAGACATACAGATGAGGAAACGGATCTCTGAGAGCTTCAGTGCCAAGGTCTAGCAAGAAGTGGAGCTGGGATTCTGCCAATTTTGTTATGGTTTGGGGGATATTTTGCAAGGGAACCATATAATACAGGACACATATTTTATAAGATTATTTATAATAGTCACCCAAAGAATCATATACAAAAGAGTGCAGAAAATCTGTCCACACACTAAGACCAAGGAAACTAGCTGAGGCCCTGGATCCCATGGAAATACCCTGCATGAGCCCAGCTGAAGACCTAGAGCTCCTAACAGTGCCTCCCACAAGTCCAACTGGAGGCCTAGAGCCCATAATAATACCTCACGCAGGCCTGTTTCACAGATCTGCCCTGGAAAGGCCTAAAGGTCAGTTGTGGAATCTAGGAAGACAGCGCCAGTGGGATGAAGGCTCTGTGCTAGCAGGCTGAGGGATCTGCACTGGAGCCAGGAAGCAATGTGCAAAGTAAGAGCCAGAGCTCCCTGAAAAGTACCACGCCATCCTCAGCAACAGTGAGGTCCCGAGCTACTCCAATAGTGAAGACAGCTGAGTTCCCATCAGGAAAACCAATGTAGCAATCTTCTCCAGGAGGCCGGCAGTGCACCATCTTGCCCTCTGGAGCCAGGAAGCAATGCACAAAGTGAGGACCAGAGCTCCCCTAAAGTGAACCAAAACTATTCTCAGTGCCAACAAGGTCCTGAGCTCCTCAGAGGCTGAAAACAGCCAACTTCATCAGGAAAGCCAGCATGACAAGCTCCTCCAACAGAACAAACAGCTCCTTACAGCTTCCACCAGCTCCCAACAGCCTTTCTCTGCTCCCAACAGCCTAACTTCTTCTCCAGTTCTGCTTTACTCCCAGGCACTTCTGAGACCCAGGCTGTCTCCAAGGGCACTGGAGGTCAGTAGGGCAGTGACCCAGGGACAGAAGCCAGCTGAGTGTGGGTGACCTCTCAAGCCCCAAACCCTGCAGGTCCCCAGGGGCAGCTCTCTGGGTAGGATGCCCTCCCACTGTACTCATTCATGCTCAGATTCTGGTTTCATGATCTTTCATGGAACTGGGAACAATTCTGCACACACACAAAAAGAGATAGCATTCTTTTTTATCTTCCATTTGTTGTTCAAATAAAGCAACAAACATAAGCAGGTCAAACCTTTAATTTTGGCTTGCAAAGGAAAAGATAACAATACTTTGATTAAAACAAAATGGAACAAAACAAAAATTCAATACTTTGACAATCCCAATACTATAACCTTTAAAAATAGAGGAAGAGGGAGGAAGGGGCAGAAACCAGGGAAGGAAAAAATAAAGAATTGTAATTCACTCTGAATTATAATTTTTTTTTCCTGGAGAAGAGCTACAGCCATGCTTGTCGTATAAAAATAAATATGGCAAAGAGTTTAATTTTTATTGACTCCCTGCTATGTGTCAGGTGCTGCGTGAGCCCTGGGGTGGAGAGTAAATGTGCTCACATGCAGTCTTGGTCTGCTGGAACTCGGTCTAGTGGCAGAGAGATAAGATGCTCAATGACACCACAGTGTCCAGGGACAGGGTCAGGAGAAGGAGGTGCAGGAGCACAGGGGAGGGCATGGACAGAGGACAGTGAGCCCAAGGAGAGACTGACAGGAGCAGACGCAGGAGAGTCTAGCATGTGGAAACCCAAGGCGCAGAACTGCACTGTGGAGACAGATGGTTTTGCTTTTCTGGCAGTGTGGGGACTGAGCAAGGAAGGCACTGTTAATGGCAGCTTGGAAGGTTTGGGTCTGTAGTGAGGTGAAAAGATGGGTTTAGGACCCCCAAGGAGAAGAGGGGAGCCTGCTCCCTGGGCAGTCTGGAGGAGAGAGAAGGGAGGTTGGCAAGCAGCCCCAGGGATTAACAAGTTAGAGGACAGTGATGAATTGCCTTGGACACGTAAGGGGAACTGCCTGAGGGTTCTTCTAGGTGACAGCAGGAAGCCGAGAAGCGGGGAACAGCAGTGTGAGTGGGTGACACACGGAGGATGTTTTCAGGAGAAAAGCCGCGTGCTGGGCTGGCGAAGTGTGGGGTCCCGTGATTTGTAGACGATTTGGTCCACCTGAACTCATCTCTACCTCAGTTTCCCTAGGACAGAGCCACCTGTCCCTGCGGCAGTGCACCGCGCGCTGGTCCTCCTCCTGCTCTCTGCGCCCTGCGGGAACCTGCACCGGAGCTATGGGAAGCGGGACCTCCACCCAGCCTCACTTCACATTTCAGAACGCAGAGAAAGGTTCGTGCTTCTCACTCCAGAACCAGCCCTGGGGACCCCAGGTCGGTGCTGTGGCAGTGGTTCCTTTCAACGCTGCTCTTAGAAACCAGCTGCTTCTCCCTAGACCCCTCGACTCAGCCAAACTGTACCCTGCAGGCAGTCAGTTCCTGTCACTCTCTGGGTTCATCCCACACTATGCCAGACAGTGAAATACGGTTGGGCAGAGGGAGTGAGGAGGCTTCCAGGGAGCAGGTGCAGCATGAGCAAAGGTCAGGAGGCACGGAGAGCTGTGGGGCATTGAGGGCACTGAGCGGCCTGGGGTGGAAAAGGCAGAGGTGGCAAGAGATGACACTGCGGAGGTTGGCAAGGACAGTGAGGAGCCACTGAAGCCATCTGAACAGGAGACGGTTTTGCCTGGTGCAGTCAGGGCCGGAGCAGGGTGAGCAGAGGGGAGCCCTACAATAGCCATGCAATGGGGTGGGCAGGATTCACCCACTTCCAGGGGAGGGAGAAGGTGAGTCAGGCACAGCTTCCAGGTCCCCTGTTCAAAGTAGTGGCCGAGTGGCTGATGACTGACAGTGCTAGAGGAGAGGTGACTGTACCAGGGGGAGATGCTAAGTTTGCACCCCAGGTGTGTGGTGCCCAGGGGACAAGGCGCGTCTGTGGGACACTTTCGGATCTGGCTCAGGGACAGTGTGGACTGGAGATGTGAACCTTTTGAGCGCATCAGGGTCAGATGGTGTTGGTGCTGTGGGGTCACAGAGGCAACTGGAGGGGTCCTGATGCAATGGCAAGCAGAAACACTGAAATGACACCCAGGATTTAGAGGCAGATTTATTTTATATCATCGGCACTGATTGGGATCATTCCCAGAATCTCAGGCCCTGATCTCTGGTGGTCTAGGGCTTATATGGGATAAGCAAGCAGGAAGTACAGAAGCAGAATGGCTTGTCAGTTGGGAATTGTTTTATACAATGTGCATCATAGTGACCAGTTGTGCATCACAGTGACCAGCTTTTTTTTTTTTTTTCTGGAATTGGGAATTGAACTCGGGACCTTGTGCTTGCTAGGCAGGTGCTTGTCCTGCTGAGCTAGATCGCCAGCCCACCAGCTGTTTTTAAGAGACAGGAGCAACCACAATTGGAACAGGCACTATTACCTGGGTGACTAAGAAACTGAAGTATACCGGCTGGGGGAGGGGGGCATTTTCTGTTACAACAGGACAGAGTCGTGAGGGACCCCAGCACTGAGACATCACAGGGGGCTGAACTGGCAGAAGAGGCTGAGGACAGGTGGCCAGGAACAGAGGAGGGAAACGGGGGCATGTGGGGCTCAAAAGCCAAAGAAGAGGGCTTCAAAGGCTGATCAACCTCAACACAGAGGAAACGCAAACAAATGACAGGAAAAGACGCTTTAGATTTAGTGCCGGGAATGTCCCTGGGAATTCACAGAACCAATCCGAAGCCCAGGGTAAAAACCAAACTGCAGCACAGGATGAGGACTGATGGGGACCATGAAAAGGGAGACAAATGAGTAACTGCAAAGCCCTGGACAGGGTTGGATGGGGCTGAGGGCCCAGAGCTGGGGGGCCGGGCTCCAGTCCTGCCTCTACCTTCTGCCAGCTCTGAGATGCCTCACTTTGGAATCACAGATGTAATACAATAAAGCCTCCCTCGGCACGGCGTGAGTGTTGGTTAGTAAGTGACTGCGAGGTGCTCAAAATGGCCTAGCCCTGGCTCGTGGTGAGCAGTCCAAATGAGCGCTGGTTCCCTTTGGCACGCAGATCTGGGGGTGTTTGGAGGGTGAGCTGTCTGTTAGTTTCCAAGGGATGGGATGGAGGAGGCGGCCATGGTCGGGTACTTCACAGCCTCTGCAGGGCTGTTCTGAGAGTCGAGGCAAACACACGAGCATTAAAGGAGGTAAACGTGAAGTAGAGTTTGACCTTTTGAAAGGCGATGGGAGAAGAAGCCACAGGCACGAGGGCTGACAGGGCAGACCTGGAGCGGGGGCGTGGTCATGGCCCATGGAAGTGGGGGCATCTGCGGCAGAGCCTGGGCTCTTGCCCTGGTGCACTGTGTTCAAGGACCACTGTGAAGGCACAGTGTAAGCTGAGACAGTGCTCTCCCCTCCCGTGCCGTGCATACTGGCACCTGCACCCGGTGCTCTATACACTGCATCTCATTCATCTGCCCAGCAGCCCGTACTGGAATTTGGCTAATCCCCATTTTATTTTTTTTGGTGTTTTGAATTTGCTATGTAACCTAGGCTGCTGTTGAACACACAGTGATCCTTCTGCTTCAGCCTTCCAGGTGCTGGGATACAGGTGTGCACCTGGCTCTAATTCTCACCTTAAGGGCGCAGAAAGTAGTTGCCCACCCTTTGCATCTTGTGAGTCTCATGCAAAATAGTGTGTGTGCAGGATTTTAAACCGTGGTGAATGCGGGGATGAACTGCTGCTCTGGGAGAGGTCAGGAGTCTGTCCGGTCACCTGGGAGAAGCTCAGCCACACGTGAGAATTAGGGAAAGAAAGAGAGAGGGAGAGAGAGAGAGACGAAGAGAAGGAGAAGGGAAAGAAGGAGAGGGGAGAGAACATGAAAGAGATGGAGAGAAAGAGAAAGAAAGGGAGAAAAAAAAGGCAGAAAGAGAGAGAAAGGAGAGAGAAAGAGAAGAAGAAAGAGAAAGAGAGAAAGCAAGGAAGGAAGAGAAAGAGGAAGTGAAGAAAGAGAAAGAGAAAGAAAGGGAGAAAAAAAAGGCAGAAAGAGAGAGAAAGGAGAGAGAAAGAGAAGAAGAAAGAGAAAGAGAGAAAGCAAGGAAGGAAGAGAAAGAGGAAGTGAAGAAAGAGAAAGAGAAAGAAAACAACAAGGACAAAGAGAAAGAGAGTGGAGTGGGTCCCACAGGCTGAGTAGGAGACTGAGGCCATGCTACCCCAGGGGTCCTACTTTCTAGACCTTTTCAGTAAAAAAGATCTATAAGATATGCATTGTTTAACAGAAACCAACATTACAACCAACTTAGGCTGGTAATATTTTTACTTAACAACCCTGACACATTATCTCTTTGTTAAACATATTTTTCTCTCATGACATAACATAGTACTACTTATTTTATCCAACATTTATAAATCAGTTTCTGAATAAAAATCACCACAGAAAAAATATGGTTACTGAAAACTAAGATTTCTTTGTAGTTCTTTTTGCCTGGCCATATCCCCCGGGGATGTACGAACGGCTGAATTTTCAAGTTATTTCTGTGTGGTTATGCCACCAATTCATACAGCATGAGGTGTGCTTTCACTTTTGCTTCTGCTCTTTAAATTTCTGTTTTTACTGTGATTTTTCCTACACAACTGTTGTTCTTTTTCTTCTCGGTGTTTAGAAGTTAGTATAGCTGTGTTACAGGTCAAGCGTCTCAGTCTCACCTGTTATGCAGGCTCTTGTATCCTGAACAAAGAACAGGGCAGGACACACAGAAGAAGTAAGAAATGCAGAGGTTTAATTAAAGCAAAAGGACACTCCACAGAGTGGGAGCAGCTGTGAGAAATCTCCAGAGTGAGTCTGACCCAGAGTGGCCCTGTCTGTTGCAGATTCGAGGTCATAGTGCACTGGGGAGGGTTCCAAGCATGCGAGCCCTGCAGCGGCGCTGTCAGTAACCAGAGTCTGCCCTTGGGATTGGAGGGCAGGGCGCCGCAGAGGCCATCTCCGGTCGGCTTCTATTTTGTGTCCCTGGAATCTGGGAGCAGTCGGGGCTGGCACCAGTAACTGCCTGCACTTCTTCCAATCCTCACATCGGGAGGAGAGTTGGTGAAGTTCCGTGGGCTTGGACAGAACCAGCACAGCTGCCAAAGCCCCGAAGGAGTCCAAGCTGCCGTGGTATTCGAGGATGATGTTCAGTGACTGCGTGGGGTTTCCCTCAGGTCAAGCTCCTCAGACTCCTGCCAGAGGTCAGGAAGAGCGATGGGGTGGGGGCATGTTCTTTAGGTTCGTGTCGGGACACCAAGGGGATAGGGTGGAAGGGGAATGCCCTCGTGGTCTCCAAGAGCTGGAGGCACGCTGTGTGCTGAGAGCCTCAGGCCAGGACGGCACCCACGCTGCCATCCCTGTCTCATGTGGACGCCAGCTCTGTGATATAAATGCAAGTGTGTTTTCCCAGTTTGTCATTTGGGTGGGCCCCTCCTTTTTCTCTTTCTTTTCTCTTCCCTCCTTCTCTTCCTTCCTTCCATCCTTAACTCCTTCTCTCCTTGTTTTGAGAAAGGCTGGCTTTGAACTCACTCTATACAGCAAGGTTGGCCTCAAACTGCCCACCCTCCTGCCTCAGCCTCCCAAGTGCTGAGATTACAGGTGTGTGTGCCACTATGCCTGGTGCTTGGACCCATTTCTGAATGAGCTTCAGCTCAGGGTTTCCTGATCTTGTGAACAACAAGAAATTAACCCACAGGAGACACAGGTTACCTCCTTTCTCTCAGGGGCCGGGGCTCGGGCAGCTCACTCCCTGCTCTGCCTGAGCTGGGAGACAGATTCCTCACTTGTACTTGTACAAGCTTGTACCTTCCCGACAGCCCCATCACGGCGCTTTGGGTGCCCAGGGCCTGTAGCCTCCTCCCTGCTGCCGCACACAGGAGCCCCAGGTACAGAGGTTTGCTCTGCGGGTGCCCTGGGGCTGCCTGACTCCAGCGCCTGTGGGAGGCTTTGGCTGTGGGTTCCACCTTCACTTTGGACACCTGGAGATTTCCCTTTAAGTGTCTGGACTCAGCTCTCTGTTTTCGGTTTTGTTTGGAAATGACCCTGTGTGGTGCACCTTCCTGTTGCTCTGTTGTTGCAGTGCTGGGATTGGACCCAGCCCCAAGCGTGCAAGGCCATCGCTCACCCACTGGCCACACACAGCCTCCTGCAGCACTGTCTGTGGGGAGCTTGGGTCCACACCTCTGCAGAGGCCACCCATAGAGGGCGCTGTCGGGCCCTCTGCTTCTCCTAGAGAGGTCGAGGTTCACTACGCATTTGCACTAGAGAAAGATGTTCCTCCCTACAGGCATTTTTATTCTTCAAATCGGTGGTGTGCAGAGTTAAGTGTTCTTGACAAGGATAATGGAAATAAAGGGCAACCACACAAACACCTGTCACATTTTAATAATTTTTCTAATTTATCTGTTCTGTTATACTTCCCTGTGCTGGGCCTCCCAGAGCTCTTATATATATATGGAGAATTTGATTTGGTTTAGTTTTTGCAGTACTGGGGATCGAACCTAGGGCCTCGCACACTCCAGGCAAGGACTCTGCCACTGCGCTACACTCCCAGCCCACAAATGGAGCTATTATGCTTTTCAAAGCTCTTAATCAGGGTTAACTTTTCCGAGGCTGGATATGGGGCCCAGAACCCAGGGCCTCCTCTACGCCAGGCAGGCACTGGACCACTGAGCTGCATCCCTAGCTCTCCCTCCTCTTAAAGTTTTGAGACAGGTTCTCGTGAAGTTGCCCAGGCTGACCTGAAATTGTGATCCTCCTGCCTCAGTCTCCCCAGTAGCTGACATTATGGGCAAGTGCCACTATGCACAGCCACAGTTTTACTTCTGACTTCAGAATTGGGAAATGCTTCAGTCTGTAAAATAGAATCAATGTTCCCTTACACATGCAGTGTTGACAGCTGGGTGGATTTGTAATTTGCCCCCAGGAGTAATTTACACAGAGCCCAGGTGAGAAGGCCGAAGTGCTCTGCACTGTGCTTTTGGAAAGAGACGAATGGTAAAGGATCTTAAACTACCTGCACCTCCCCGCACCCACAGCAGCTAACGGCAGCTGGGGCTGTAGACAGGGCCCTGGTGGGAAGAGGAAGGGAAGGAGAAAGACAGCCACTGCCCCTACCCCAGCAGGGAAGCAGGCTGAGGGCTCATGTTTGTGTCGCGCTCAGCACTGCTTGCCTTACATGCTCAGAGCAAGGTGTTAGCAGCAACATTTGTGTCCCTGCTTTTCCGCCTTGACCTTTAAGAACCATGGGCGGGACTTGTGCACCTGCACGTCCCCTCCCGGCTCCACCTGCAGAGATTCAGGTGCCCCAGGCCCAGAGCAAGGGGCAGAAATCCCTGCGTCTGCCAGGAGCTCCTGCCTTACACTCCCGTCAGCACCTCTGGACAAGGAGGACAGGACTCGCAGGGCTGCAGCCTGCCACCTGTGGTTTAGTGAGTGCCTGTGAGAAATATGCTACGGATTTTTTTATTTCATAGGAAATAAAATTTGGCTTTGCTTAAACCCCTCCCAGCTTCTTTTCCCACTTTGGCAGCCGCTTTCCTGTTAGGAATTCAGCAAGCATGCTGTTAGCTGTCTAATGCAAGCTAAATATATTAAGTCAATCTGTCTCCTGTTCACGAGGTCGACCTGAGTTAACCTCTGGGGTTTCCTTTCTAATCCAGCCTTGCCCACAACAGTCCATTCATCGCCGGCAGCACGGCCAGGTCCAGGATCTTGGGAGGAGCCTGGTTCTCTGTGCAGACAGCTGCCAGTTCTGGGCAGCACTGCTTGACTACAGGTCCTGAGCCTCGTGTGGGAAATCAGGACACTGTAACTTGTCCCTGGCCACCTGGCAAGGTCCTGGCAGAGAGGTGCAGGCCTGGATGCCTGTATAGGGACATCTCCAGCCCACGGGACTTGGGGGACTTCCTCTGCCCTGGCGTTATGTGACATGCTCACTCGAGCTTGTGTATGGTTTTGCCCCAGCCTGTGCCTCGTCCGGCCCCTTTTCAGATGATGACGTGAAGGCCCGGGTGACTGGGACTCAGCGTGTTGTCATAACATCCAGCTTGGTGCCCATCACCCCACCTTGTCCCCAAGAAGGCTGCTGAGTTCTTGCAGTCTTCCCTGTCTCCACTTCCTTCCTGAGTCCTCAGGACCGAATCTCCCGTCCCTATATCATGGTCCCTGTATCCATGGTTTTACTTCCTGTGCTTTCTGTAGCCCATGGTCAACCAAGTCTGAAAATGTGGGATGGAAAATCCCAGAGGTAAATCATCCTTGAGCTTTCAGTTCTGTGCTGTTCTCACTGCTGTAGTGGACTCTCACCCATCCTGCCCCTTCTGGAGTGACAGAATCTCCTCGCTGTCCTGCGTCCCCTGGGCACATACTCCCTGCCGTTGGCCACTCAGGCCTCTGGCTCAGCAGAACCACCACTGAGGGACAAGGTGCTCATTTTCAGCGGCCCTTCTTTTATCTAATAGCGCCAGAGTGCTAGAGCAGCAATGCTGGTGAATCAGATGTGCCAGCGGGAATCTGTAAAGTGAGAATCTTTAAGCGAGAAGACAGCTGTGCTGATTAAAGAGATCAATGAATCTAGGGCTCCATGCATCCGGGAGTCGGGTGCCAGTGGGCCTGGGCTGGGGAGGGGCTTGTGCAGTGTTGGCGTCTCCAGAGATCAGCAGCATTCCACAGACTCCAGCTATGCTCCTGAGCCACCAGGAGCAAGTGAGAGCCCTGGCGCCAGCAGGAGGTCAGAGTGGGGGTCTGGGCACAGAGCACTGCGCTCACGGCAGCATCTCTTGCGATCACAGCTTTCAAGGCAGCGGCCCTGATCCAGAGGTGGTACTGGCGCTATGTGGCCCGGCTGGAGATGCGGCGGCGCTGCACCTGGAGCATCTTCCAGTCCATAGAGTACGCCGGGCAGCAGGACCAGGGCCAGGTGTGGCCTGGCGGCGCCTCCACCTGCCTCCCAGCCTCGGGCAGTGACTGGGACCCCCTGCACCTTTCCACTTGGTTTCTAAAGCCGGGTCCCCTGCTTCCTCTGCAGCTGCACGAGTTCTTCAGCTACCTCGTGAGTCACTTCACTCCCAGCAGCCGCCATGAGAGTGAGTGCAACGGGCCATGTCCTCCCAGCTCAAGGCCATGGGCACCCGGGAGCGTGTGGGCTCAGGGACAGGGCCGTGAATCCAGGGGGAGCCCGAGGATGAGGGCGAGGTGGCAGATAGATCACAGCGTGGTCTAATCCGGTGGTAAAATCACTCCTGGAGCCTGTTGTGGCGCAGGGAGTTGATTCAGCGTGCAGAGGATGCTGAGTGGGAGGAGGTGGGGAGGGTCAGAAGGGGGCAGCCTCGAGGGGGCGCCAAACCTGCCACCAGATGCGGCGGGAAACTGGAAACCCAGGCAGAGGGATCGGAGTCCCCGTGTGTCAGCTGCTGCTGGAGGGCATGGGCAGCTGGAGGCGCTGTGCCCAGCGGCCTGGCATTGCTGCCCTTGTCAGGTGCTGCCCAGCTCGGCTTTGTCCTTTCCCCTGCTCACAGCCCTGGCATTCATATTCCTTACCTTCTCTGGCCCACACACGCTGATGAAAGCCCAGCCTTTCCTCCACCCATGCCCATCGGCCTGTTTCACATCCTCTCTCTGTCCTGGGTGAGCCGATGCCAGGCAGACCTGTCTCCCTACCACAGTCCCTCCATCTGGGCCGTGAAGGGCATGTCTGCCCACAGCGAGCCACCCTTCTGCCCATGCCAGGGGACCTCCTGAGCCGCATGCTGACTGAGCAGAGCTGTCCGCAGGATGCGGAGCTGGAGACCTGCGGTGACTACAAAGCCATCGAGGTGCCCGCCAACTACACAGGGCCGCGCCTGTCCTTCCCGCTGCTTCCCAGCCATGCCACTGCCCTGGTGGAAGCTTTCAGGCTGAAACAAGTGAGCTCAGGGGCCCAGCCCCATGTGAGCGGCCCACACAGAAAGCTCCTGCTCGGGCGTCTGGGTTAACAGGAGAGACAGTGCCCTTCCTTCCTCGGCCAAGGTCCTGGCGGGGCCCCTCAACCCCGATGTCTCTCTGTGCATTCATCCTGCAGACACAAGCAGCCGGTACCCTGCCTGGTCTGGCGCAGGGACACAGCCTGAGTGGGACGCACAGGTCCCTGTCCGGGGCTGGCACTCGGGAGGGGAGGCAGATTGTGAACCAGAGCCCAGGAGACCAGGCCGGGCTTGGGGACAGGAACTGAGCTGGGGTGGGAGAGGCTGCGAGGCACTTTCTGAGCGCAGGGCCGTGGTGGTGGGAACACGCCAGGCGGGTGTTTGAGAGAACAGTTGGAGGACAGGGAGCTCAGGGGAAGAGCTGGCGGTCTGCTGGGCAGTTCCGGCCTGGGAAGCTGGGAGCCCCTTGGCTGTTCAGCAGGGAGCCGGGAAGAATGGAAGGGGTGACTTATCTTTCTAAATGCATGAGGAGACCCTGGACACTGAGCACAGGGATGGTGTGACCTGACTTGCTTTTAAAAGAATCATTCTGGTCACCATGTTAAGAGCAGTGTTAGCCAGGCTTAGCGGTGCCTGCCTGTGATCCCAATACTATGTGAGGCTGAGGCAGGAGGATTCCAAGTTGAGCCCAGCCCAGACAACTTAGTGACACAGCACGACCCTGTCTCAAAGTAAGAAAATGAAAAAAGCTAAGGATATAGCTGAGGGCGAAGGGCTTGGACTCAATCCCCAGTACCATGAAAAAAATTGACTGGAGTGTACAGGCAAGGGCTCCGCTGTAATGGTCCAGGCAGAGGATCTGAAATGCTGCTGGGAGAGGCAGAGGTAGTAGAAGTGGTCAGATTTGGGCTGCAGGTCAGGTTCTCGGGGAGAGAGGAGTCGGGTTTCTTCTCGGCATGGCAGGGCCGGCCGCTCTCTCCCATCCACACGAGCTTCTTCCTGTTCGGCGGAGATAGCCGTGCCCCGCCCTCAAGCCCAGACACGGGGCTTTGGAGAGGAGGTGGGAAGGAGAAGAGGCGCTCAGGTCGGCTGGGGGGACAGCGGGGGCGATGAAAAGCAGAAACAAGGGCGGTGTGGGTGAGAAAGTAAGGGTCCCTGCAGCATCCTGGGAGCCACTCCCGGGCCCCGCTGGGGTCTCTGAGCAGGTTGTGGCTGTCAGTGTCCTGTGTCCTCCGCCTCCCTCCCAGCAGCAGCTGCACGCTCACTACGTCCTGCATCTCCTGCATGAGACCAGGAGGCACCTGGCGCAGCTGCCGAACATCACGCGGGTGTCGAGCTGCTACAGCGAGGAGCTCACAGTGTGTGGTAAGAGCCGGGCGGCAGCTGGAGGCTCTGTGTGGAGGGACAGCTGGGAGGGAGGCGAGCGGGCAGGTGAGTTCTACTCCTTCAAACTATCCGTCACCCTGTGTCCCGCACTGTGTACACAGAGGGTTGAGGGAGGAGGCTCAGGCGGCTCAGCAATCCGTCCTGACTCCGAGCTCACACCCAGCCACACGGCACACCAGGCCCTCCGTGGCGGACACCAATTTGCCTATCAGCATCGAGCAAGCCACACACGGTGTTCCCTGGCCTTGCATTTTCACAGATTGCCGGTGTCTGTGCACGTGGACTGAGGCCCACATGCAGCCCAGGGCCACACAGGGCCACACGCAGCCCACGCACGTCCTGTGTGTCCTCTGTGACCTCAGACTCTAAACATCAGTGTCCCGACACTCGGCAATGAGAGAACGCCACATTAACGTCTAGGTTTGCAACTTCTCTGGAAATCTCACGTAATGCTGGCCTGTAACTGGAGGAGAGCCCTCCTTTTCTCCAGGCTTGCAGTGCTCCGTGTATCACTGCTGAAACTTCAGGTCACTCGCTCTCTACGATGGCCGTGCAGGAGCAGTGGTGCTTCCTGCAGCAAGGGCGAGTTAACGAGTGTCCCTTTGTGATGCGTGGGAAAGCAGCGAGCCTCCGATTCTTTGTCCGGTTTTTCTAGTGTAGGGTTTTCCTTTTTTCAGTAAAAATAAGAAACAAGAGGAAGGACCGATCAGAACTTATGCTCTTTCCCTTTATTAGGAGACTTACACGGCCAGTTGGACGACTTAATATTCATATTCTATAAGGTATGAGCGTTCGCATCAAGTTCCTTTCTGTGAGGCTCAGCCTAGAAGTTCACAGTGTACAGTAAACAAATGCTTAAATAGTGCTAGAATCTTTAAACTATTACGTTTTAAAATATTGGTTTCTATGTGGTGAATATATGGCATAAAAGCCTTGTATTTTATTCCACTACATTTTTTGTATACTGTTTAACACATATAAAAATGGTAGCTTCGTAAGTAGAAGGAAGCATTCTTCAGCAATTTTTCTTTTTCTAGACAAAGAAGCTCGGTTACTAACAAAGCAACCAAAAGCTGTTTTCCTATCTATGCTTAGCTATAAAATGCAGACCATAGAACAAACATGTGAATATCATAATATTTTAATGTGCTATTACTAGATAGATATGCTAAACTTCCCAAAGCACTTCTCCATGTATTTTCTGGCTTCATCCTGAGGAATCTGTGATAATTGTTATTGTTGTGAGTATTTTAATGTGGCTAGAACTTAAAATTGGTCTTCGCCTCACCACCCAGCACTGGTCCAGCGCCATGGTGACATTCTGGCCCGGTGTGGGTCTGTTCTGATGAGGGTCTCAGAGCCTCTGCCTGGCTGGGGGGACACGGTGCAGTAGAAAACCTGTCACACTGGCAGGAGACCTGGGGAGCACAGCCGTGGCTTAGGCCTGGCCGGTGCTCAGATGCCGACTGCTTTAACCTGGTTTCCCTCTCCTGCCGGCCTCCTGCACTGCCTCCTTTCCCTGTGTTGTAAGAACGGCCTCCCGTCGCCAGAGCGTGCATACGTGTTCAACGGGGACTTCGTGGACCGAGGCCAGGATTCAGTAGAGATCTTAATGGTTCTGTTTGCCTTTATGCTGGTTTACCCGAAAGAGTTCCACCTGAACCGAGGGAACCATGAGGACCACATGGTGAACTTACGGTACAACCCAGGCGTGCTGGGGCCTTCATGTCTGCTTGTGCCCATTCTTAAAAAAAATATTTTGCGAGAGTTTCTTGTGAGAGAAGCCTTTCCAAAGTAATTTGCTAATTTCTGAAAGTAGAATACACAGTATATACTATTTTTAAAGATTTTAAAAATTTTACAAATTATTCTGCTCTATAGTAAGACATTTTTTCACATAACATGCCTTAGCATGCAGATAAGGATTCCCCTTCCTTTAACAAAAGGAAGATAATTATAATATCTCATAATTTCTCTACCCAGAGATAATGTCATACTTGTAAATATTTTGGTAATTATGCCTCAGTTTCTTTCTAAATAGTTTAAGTACATATGTATAAAATATGCATTTTATACTGTTTATTTTAATGTCCACTTTTGCTTCTCTGCCTAGGTATGGCTTCACCAAGGAAGTGATGCATAAATATAAAGTAGGCTGCTTTTATTATGGTTCTTTTTGTGGGGAGTGGACTGAGATGGGGCCTAGCTGTGTAGCCCAGGCTGGCCTCAAACTTACAGTAATCCTCCTGCCTCAGCCTCCTGAGTGCTCAGATTACAGATCACCATGTCTGGCTACTATGCCACTTTTAGAAGAAGTTTCTCTTAGTTTAGAGAAACTGAGTGAGTTTGGAAAGCTACTATCTTATTACTATCATGTTTTCAGATACATGGGAAGAAAATATTAAGAACGCTTCAGGACGTATTCTGCTGGCTTCCCCTGGCCACGCTGGTGGATGAGAAAGTCCTGATTCTTCATGGTGGAGTGTCGGACAGGACAGACCTGGAGCTTTTGGCTAAATTAGACAGACACAAGGTACAGATGAGTGAAATAATGCAAATCTCACCTTACTGTCCTGTTCACTGCCAGCATAAAGCAAATGTCTCCCGCATGTTGAGTTCTGGAGCCTGAGAAGAGGAGGAGAAGCACTGACAGCCCACAGAGGATAATGGATAGCAGTGTCACCTGTTCGTGGGGGGATGGTACCTGGTGCTGTGGCTTTGCTCCCCTGAGGTAGAGCACCTGAACCACTACACCTCCAAACAGTCTGTGTTCCACCAGTGACGCTCCCCTGTGGTACACTCCAGGCTTATCCTGTAATTGCTTCCAATTTGAAAGCCCACGGTTTCTGGGTGTAGGTCCTAGTTACCAAGTCTGGGCATGGCTCCGTGTCATTCGGTAGCTGAAAGACAAGTCATGTCTGTGTACAGCCAAACAGTGTTCAGACAGGAGGAGGATAGCTCTTTGGCAGACGTGGAAGCGGGGAGGGCTGCAACACTCAACAGCTCCCCCCAAATCCTCAACACCAAGCCCCCATCTATGTCCACGCCCTCAACCCTTGGAGATTCTCGAGAAGAATGTGAGCTACAGATGTTACTCGGAGCAGATCATAACATCCACTGTTCCATGAGGCCAGAAGGGTTGGCTGCTGGAGGGGAGGTGGTGAGTCCATGAGCGTGGCCTGGCTTTCCCCTCCCACATCCAAGGCTGGGTTGCTGCAAAGCGCCTTGCTGGGCTCTCACAGGGGTCCCTGCTGTCCCCCTCAATGGGTTCCTTCTACTCGCCCTCTCTGGGCGTGCTCTGTGTTCCCAGCCTGGGCCTGTCCACCGTGGGATGGGGCTTTCTGATGCCACCGTCCTTAGACTGAGCTGCAGTGAATGCTCATTCTTTGAGCATGCTCACAGTCCTCTCTGTGGACTGGACCAGCGGTGGCAGACCTATGGCACGCAGGCTGCAGTGAAGTGTTTGTGTCACTGAGAGCTCTCATAGAGTTGCCATCACTGGACTAGACCTCTGTCACCGATGTCCTACGGAGGTCGACTCCCCTGCTGTCCAGCACGGTGCTCAGGCGCACAAGGGGGGGCCGCTCTCTCTTCCCACTTAGCACCACACATGGCTATGCGGCCTGACCCTGCCTCTCCTTCTGCCTGTGTCCTCTCTGCTCTCCACGGGGTCCCAGCGCCGTGGTGGCTGGAGTCCGCGAGGACGCTGCTCAGTTCCTTCCTGCTTGAGCCTGGGCCGTAGGAACGCCCTCTCCTCTCCCACACAAGGCTGTGCACAGGGCTCCTTTCCCACAGAGCTGCCTCTGCTGCCCTTTTCCAACCACATGTAGCGGCCCCCTGCTGCTGGGACCTGTCCTGAGGCTCTGTGGATGCTTGAGACCACAGAACCCAGCCTGCCTCTCGGGTGCTTCTCTGCATGCCCTGCAGCAGGACCACCAGGTTAAGTGGCCTCTGTGTGCCATGCTCAGGGCCTGGCTTGCATCACAGCTCCTGGGCTTTGTGGGCCTTGTTAAGCAGAATCAGGGTCACTTGAACTGAGCACTGGGATACCGTGATCACCCATCCCATGGCTCAGATCAGCAGCATTCAGGCAGTGTGTACAGCTTGGCTACACCAGACACACTGATGACTTGTGTGGCCAGGGTGGCCAGGTAGGGGTGCAAGATCTCACCATGCTCCTCAACGCACATAACTTGAAACCTATGAGTTGTTTATTTCCAGAATTCCCTGCTCAATAGCTTTGGCCCACATTTGAACCCAGGGAACCGGGGTTACTGGGAAATAAGCCACAGATGGCACCACAGCGCCCCCTACCGCCCCTGCTCTAGCATCTGTGGGATGACAAGAACAGTCAACAGGGCCGGCCTTTCTGAGAGCGTTGTCCTCCTTCCTTGTCTGAAGCCATTCGGCTCCCAGGAAGGAATGATGACCTAGCTTGGTGTAGCTCCAACAGCAGTACCTGTGCCGAAGGACTGGTTTTAAGTTTCCAGTTTGGAAATATTGATACTTTTGTAAAATACAGTAAATATGACACATTAATGAATGAGGGTGAAGTCTCCCCACAGGGCGTGAGCGTGTGACAGTGACGTCAAGATGCTGTGGCCCTCAGGTTTCTCTGCAGGTCTGCACTTGTCTGACCAGGCTGGAGCCTACCATGCACAGACAGTGCTCGGTGGTCACCAGGACTGAGACTGTCCTGGAGGCCACCTTGGTGTCTAGAAAGTGCCTGCTGTGGTCCCCCAGCCTCTCTCTCTGCTTTGGACACGTTTAGATCGTCTCCACCATGAGGCGCCCGATGCCACGGGAACTCAAGAGGCAGGCAGAGGTGCCCAGCATACCCAGCGCCGCACCTAGTCCTGCACAGAGACCCACACCCTGGTTCCTGCCCCAGAGCCGCTCACTCCCCTCCTCACCGCTCCACCCCAGCCTGGACAGCAGGACCCACAGGGCCAGCCGGTCCTGCAGCGTCCCCTGCGCTGTCCCCCTGGCCCCTCAGGAGCTGTCCCGGCAGGTGAGGCGCTCTGTGGACTTAGAACTGGAGCTGTGCCGGCAGCGAGCGGGCTTCCCTGGGGTCCAGGAGCAGGAGGAGCCCTCATCTTCAGCCCCCGAGGGGGACCCGGATGCTGGAGAGCCGCTGGGGCCTACCCAGGAGGAGTGGCAGCAGGTGGGTGGTGCTGGGTTGCCTGGAATGGAGCTTCATGGTGTTTGGGGAAGAGGTAGGATGGCAAAAAACAGACCACAACTTCTGTGTGCATTCAGGGCACATATTCTGAGGTTAGGACAACCCAGAGGACCCAAGTGTTTGTACAATGCATCCCATGCTGTAGAGGCTTATAAAGGGTAAGGAGGTGGGGCAGGTGGCTCCACTGAGGGGATCCGTGGTTGGTGACTTGGCACCTGTTGGGGAAGAAGGGCCAGTTCAGTGGGCGCCATTGCAGGCTAGGTCTGTCCCCACACCATGGTTGCCATAGCTGAGGACCATGAGAGCTAGTCAGCAGCATCTGTCCTCTGTTACCAGGCAACTAAGAGCTTTCCCAGAAGCCTAGACCTGTGTCACATGGCCACCCCATGTGCAAGGGAGCCGGGAAAGTGTGTTTAGCTCAGTACATCCCTGCCCCAAACACAGTCATTACGTTAGTGAGGAAAGAGATGGAGGAGAACGGATATAGAGGATGTGGTCCTCAGCTTGGCACAGTGCCTGTCAAACAGATGACTCTGGCGGCCAGGTGGAAGGCATAGCTGGGCAGAGAAGGGGGCAGGGTGGTGGCAGGGAGGCCCCTTGAAGGACTGTCACGGAGACCTGGAGCAGAGGGGCAGGTGGTCTCTGCTATGGTTTAGAGAACGCCATGAACTCACTGGTAGTCAACTCCGTATGACCTACTGGTTCATCCAGTAGAGAGAATTCAGATATTTTAAAGAGTGACACTTAGCGGAACTAGGTGATTGATTTGGTGGAGGTTGGTGACAAAGAGCAGTTGAGACTGCCTCTGAGCTAAATGCCGAGGGAGAGACAGACACAGACAGAGACAAAGTTTAGGCTTCATGCTCCCCAAAATTGAACTGGGCTTCAACACCACTTAGAATTAAAATTTTAAAACACAGGTCTCCCTTGGTGCAAAACATGACTCAATAATAACATGATGATATTCATAAATGCAGTACATTCAGAAAGTACCAGGTGTCTCCAATCACAAAATACTCAATTATTTCATCTGAGCCGTATGAGAGTAGCAGTCAGCACATCCCTGAGTATCAATAGGCAGAGTCTAGGCTGCTGGAGATTATTCAGCTCTTCTGCAAATTCTTTTTAAAATTCTCAAA
>NW_004955798.1:0-19659 GCF_000276665.1 Chinchilla lanigera
TATATATATAACCTTTAGGATGATTAAATGGTATAGAAGTATTTAAACAGGTATAAAAACTATAATTAGTACATCTGAGCAGGAATTCGGAAGCATTGCATTTTGCTTCACCAATCATGATAATATAAGGAACATGCTTGTGTGTAATGAATAGAATTAATGGAAAAACAGAGTTGAGTGCTGTTTCCATATTTAGTATAATATCCCTTTCAAGCATATGAAGGATGTAATGCTGATATTAACTTCCACAAAGATGAGTCAGAAGGACCATATTCTATTCTAGGTTGGGGTTCCAACATTCCTGCATCATGCCATACAATAGATTCATTTGCCTGTGTACTTGTGGTATTGTTCTTTCTACTCCATTTCAGGTCCTTGATGGAATGTTTAGCTCAAGCAGAGCCATAATGATGCTCTAATCAATGACACTTCCATAGGAAGTATTAAGTAAAACTCAGCCTGTATATTAGACCTACATGCCTCCCAATAAAACCAATCAGCCATTTTTGTTGTTACCCATAGATGGCGTGGTGGTAATTTTGGAGGAGTGGAATTATCAAAAGTCAATCCTTTGAAAGCCCAAGCTTAAAATAAAATTAGAGATATATGACTATGATTAGTAGGACTATTTTTTTTTTTTAAGTAGGACTATTCTTGACCATAGATAACCAAGCTCTGGATTGAACTTTCAAACAATGACCTCCATGACTCATACAAATAGGTGGGCCTTCAGTCCCCACTGAACAATTTTCTATTTTAGTTCTGCCCTCTCTTGGTATTAATGGTCCCCATGTGTCATATGGTATCAAAAGCCGGGTTAAATAACCCTAAGTTATTGCAGGATAATCAGGCCTGCAATCTCTCAAGTGAGTGGATGACGAAGACTTAAATATATCAGATAGTGGTAATCATTTTAGGGCATCAGGAGAGACTAACTCTCTTACAGCTTCAGTATTCTCTGAGTTAGCCAAAGACTGCTCTGGGTGCCTGTATTTATTAGGTTTTCAAACAAAGGGAGAGGATACTCAAGAATCTCGCAGGACCTTGGGAGAATTTTCCCAAGTAGTAAATTATGTCAATCAGGAGAACTACCTTGTCTTTAGGTGGTATTTATTGTAGGAGTGTGGGGCCTGCAGCTGCAGTCTCCTCGTAGTTAATTGGGGTTGGAGCCTTCAACTGTGGGCTTATCTTGTCAGACAAGGTGCCTAAGCTTTAGATAACTCACAAGTAAAAATGGAAAGCCAATTGGTTAATATTAAATCCTGCTCAGAGCCACTTTGTAGTGGTCCCCAACAATATGGTTCAGGAAGCCACCTAGATTGATTAACATAGATTGGTGCAGGAACATCAGCCCAATCCATAATTTTATTTAGTGGAGGAGAATTGGGATATATGCCCATTGGTGTATTGAATTTTCTGCAGAAGTTGCACCTACCATGGTGGCTATTATAGCCCACATGAATAGAAACATATCACCAGCTATAAACCCTTGTCCAGTTCTTAAGTTGTCTCCAGGTTGGGGGTTGTGTTTTTTGTGTGTTCCTGGTCAGTGTCTGGTGGTGGTGTTTCAGTGACATCACTCTCGTTTCTTCCACGGGAGGATCTAGATAGAATCTGACTCTTTTGTGGCTCATGATGAAGTTGAATTCTTCTAGCAGATAAGCACACTTTTTCTCCCAAGTCTGTAATGACACAAGCAAGTCCTCGACCCCAAGTTTGAACAATACCTCTTTCCCATTTTCCAATGTGAATGTCTTTCCAAAAGATAGGTTGCCCTATTGGTTCTGGCAGCCCTTTAATAGTGGTGGCCCCATATTTTTCTGCTGCTGTAGTAGATGAATCTTTACTAATATCCAAAAAATTTAAAATGAATAGGGCTTTATGTAACAATTGTTGTGGTGAGCTTCTATCCCTATCTCTCTCCTTTTGTTTTGCTAACATAAATTTAAGAGTAGGTGTGCCCTTTCAACCATACCTTGTCCCTGAGGATTGTACAGAAGGTCAGTACAACGATTAACTTCCCACAAAGCACAGAATTGTTGGAAGGAATGGGATGTATAAGCATGTCCATTGTCAGTTCTGATTGCTTTAATTTTACCTATAATAGCAAATATTCTAACAAATGATTTTTAACATGTATAGATTTTTCTCCCTATTGTGCCAGGGACACATATAAAGCCAGAATATGTGTCAATAACAGCACATACAAATCCAAGTTTCTCAAAAGCAGGAACATGTGTTACATACATTGGCCACAACTCATTGCTTTGCAATCCTGTAGGATTTGTTCAGGCTAAAAAGTAGAATTATTAAGCATTCTATAAGTAGGACAAGATAAAGAAAATTTTGCGAGCTTGTTGAATGGAAAGTTGAGGACATTTTTGACATAAACTTTTGGCATTTACATGAATTAAAGTATGAAACTGAGTGGCTAAAGAATCTGGTGAAGTAATAGCAACAAACTGATCAACTTCATTATTATAACCATGTCACTGAGCAGGTATGAATGAGAAAAAAATAAGTGATGAAAATAGGAAAATCTCTATTATGAATATGAGATTGTAGTTGGCAGAACAATTGATCAAGGTCATTATTATTTGACAAAGTAGTTGTTTCTATATGATTAGGTATAAACCATACATATTGGGAGTGTAACAATATTAATAGATTCTGGAACATCTAATAAAAGTTGAATAACTGCCTGAAGTTCTGCTTTTTGTGCAGAATGGAAAGGGGTATGCTACACTTTTGAAATGCTTCCTACATACTCAGCTTTTCCATTACTGCTACCATCAGTATAATATGTGTCTGCCTCAGGTATAGGTTCAGAATGTATAATTTTAGGAAAAATCCAATTATTCCATTTAAGAAACCATAAAAGCTTAGAATTAGAAAAATAATTGTCTATCTTTCCAATATAGTCAACAAGCCAAATTTGCCAGTGTTCACTCATTTGTAATGCCTGATTTATCTGCTGTTTTGTCAAGGAAAAAACAATAGATTCAGGGTCTTTTCCTGATAACTGCCATAAGTGAGATTGACCTTTAAACACAGTTAAACCCATTTTATCTATATAAGTAGTGAGCTGCTTCTGTTCCTTGTAGGGAAGAAAAATCCATTCTAAGTCTGCTTCTTCTTGCCATAATATAGCTGTAGGAGAATGAGATGATGGAAAAATTAAGAATATAACTGGTTTGGATAAATCTGTACAGGTTAGTTGAGCTTAACTTATACATTGTTCTACCCAAGCTAATTCCTTTTCTCCTTCTGTTGTAAGGTGGCGAGGGCTATCTAATGCTGGATTCCCTTTAAGACTGTTAAAAAGATGCTGTAAAACATAGGTAGGAATGCCGAAAGCAGGTCATAAACAATTAATATCTCCTAATAGTTTTTGAAAATCATTAAGGGTGAGAAGCTGATCTCTACAAATACTGATTTTTTTGGGGAATTCCATGCTGTTTTTGAAGAACCTTACCTAAATAAGTAACAGGGCAGTTGGTCTGAATTTTATCTGGGGCTATCTGCAAACGAAAGTTAATCAACAACTGCTTGGCTACACAGAACATTTCCTGCAAGTATTTTTCTGAGATAGCAGAAAAAAGAATATCATCTATATAGTGCCATCATATTCTTTGCCTGAGATGATATATGTGGAACGCTTACATATGCTCCCCACTGCAATAACAAATCTCTTCCCTATAAATTCACTGTATCAGCAACATATGGTTTTAAAGTACCTGTTTGTCCTTCTGGGCCAGAAATTTGAAGAACGTTAACACTTTGGTGAACACCTGTCATTGTTCCAACACCGGAGAAAACCATAGGCACCTTCATCATAGGCCAAAGTTTAGGCCATTGTTGCCAGGAAATTATAGACACATTTGCTCCCATGTCTACCAATCCCATAAAAATTTTCCATCTATTTTTAGCTGTAACTCAGGTCTTTCATGAAAACCCTATGAAAGTTTGCCAAAAAATCTTTTTTCCTGTGCTTCCAAAACCCCCATACGCTCTATGGGAGCAGTAGGACCTTTTATATATGAAAGGAGCAGTAATTGGGCTATATGCTCTCCTGCTTCAATTTGATATGGTTGTAAGGTCTGCGTCGTAACTTGAACCTCATCTTTACACTCAGAATCTATCATCCCCATTTATAGCTATATAATTATCTTCTATAATCCCTTTGGAAGTCAAATACCTCTTCCTGCAAGCAAACCAACAGACCCATCAGGTAGAGGCCCATAAATCCCAGTTCTAAGTTTTTGAACTCCTACAGCAGGAGAAAACATAGCATTCTCCAGGGAGGGGATATCTAGTGCTGCGCTACCGCTGGTGATGGCAAAGAGATCATTCACAGTGCTTGAGCATGGTAGTAGCCATTGTTGACTGGAAATGCCTGATGACTCCCCTTACTGTTTGTCCTCGGCCGCGGGCTCTGCCTGAACTGAAGTTTCCCTCAAAAGAGTGCCATCTTTGTGATATTTTTATTGACACTGATTAGCCCAGTGCTGTCCTTTCTGACATCTAGGACAGTTCTCAGAAGGTAAAGGGTTTTCTGAAGCATTAGGCTTTTGTTCTATCTGGTTCTCAGTTCTTTGTTTTTCTGATCTACATTCCTTTTTTATATGCCCTATTTTATTGCACCCAAAGCATTTAACAGTCTTTTGGGTGTAAGAGTTGTTTCTTTTTAAAGCAGCTGCAAGCAATCCTGCTTTGAAAGTTTCTGATCCTATATCCTGACAGGCTTTTATATACTCATCTAATGTTACATCCTGAGATTTCAATGGCCATAAGAACTTTTTGCATTCTGAATTAATATTATCATAATATAACATTTGTAAAAATAATTCTCTCAAAGCAGGTTGTGACACTGTTTTTTGAAGTACTTCTTTTAATCTAGATATGAATTCCACATGAAGTTCATTAGCACTTCAAATGACCTTAACCACAGAGGGAACAGTTTGGCCAGGAAAAGCAATTTTTTCCCATGCTTGGAGACAACACATTCTTGTCTGGACAATTGCATTATCATCGTATTCTACCTGTTGATTAATGCCAAACCAATCACCAGAGCCCATGAGTTGGTCCACAGAAATAGGAACTGGTGGGTTGGCATGGGCATTGCGGTGGGCCATTAATTCTGCCTCATCTCTCCACCAAGTTTTAAATTGAAGGAATTTAGCTGAACTGAGAACTGTGTGTCCAATCATTTCCCAAACCCATGGAATTAAGTGGTCAGACCGAGCTAGCCCTAAAATAGAAGATATAAAGAGAATTCACTCCATATGAAACACAAGCCTGCTTCAATTCTTTAATGGGTCTAAAAGATAATGGAGCATGATCATATTGAACATAACCTTGGGGATTTTCCTGATCACCTGGTAGTTCGGTAATTGTAACTGGGTACATAGCAAAAGCCTTGCAAGCATCCAGATCACCTTCCTGCTTGGCTTGGGCAAAAGCCTTCATGACTGTAGTCATGGGTAATGGTTTTTAAACAGTTAACTGAGGTGGATCCATAAAAGGGTTAGACATATAGTGGGGCTGAGGGCTGTACAGGATATGCTTGAGAGACAAAAAGGGAGGTGGAGGAAAATCTGACTTCCTTTTCTTGTGGTCCGTTTTGGGTAAGGCAGGATTTAATGTAGCAGAAAGATTTCCAAAAGATCCATACCTTCCTTCACCCTCTGTAATTGGTCTCTGACCCTGAAGCAGTAGAGTCTCCTCAGGTAAACTATTATCCTATTCAGAATCGGAGCTGTCTTTGCCTTTTTCATTCCTCATGTCCTGCAAGATCTCCTGTTCTGATTCAGATTGCATGGGTTCTAAAGCCAAGGTTATCAAATTATACAAGGACCAAACATGCAAAGGAGTGGGATTCCCTTGTTGATAAGCCTGTTTCAAAGCCTTCATAACCAATCTCCATTGCTTTAAATTTAAAACATTATGTGCTTTGGGTTCAAACCAGGAACAATGTTTTCATATCAAAGCAAACAATTCTATAAAAGACTGTGGTTTCACTTTTACCCCCGAGCTCTTCAACAGAGTTTTTAGAACCTGAATATATTGGAGAGTTTCCCATTGTAACCCTGATGAAACAATCCTGGAGGTAGGGCTTACCTACCCAAGGACTCTTCTCCAGTCTGCTGAGCACTGAATTCCCTTTCTGAAGTCTTGAAGACTACTTTCATTCTCAGGTCCCTGTTTGGGCAGCAGTTTGTCAGTTATATATCAGTTTCTGTGTGGGGTGACAGGTCCCAAGAACAAGGTGCAGCTGATGAAAAGAAAAACAAGAGAGACAAAGTTATGGCTCAGGGGGCTACAGCCTCTAGGACTGAAGCCTTGATGCAAATCTCCTATAGCCTTTTATTGGGATTCTCACAAAAAGCAGGAACAGGGGAAATGGGAGGAATCATTAACAGGATTAGCAAGGGCAATACACTTTAATTTTCAAGGAACTGGGGCTGGGGATATAGCTCAGCGGCACAAGTGCTTGCCTGGCAAGCACAAGGTCCTGAGTTCAATTCCCGGTACCAAAAAATAAATAAAATACCTTTTCACAGGAACTGAACTTCGATTTAGCTAGACATCATGTTATCATTCCTTTGGACATAGCAAAGCATCTAGTATTGTCCCAGCGGCTTTCCACAGGGACTAAGGTCCTGCTTTCATTTCCTTTTACACTAACGCTCCTGCTAGACTTCCGCCAGAAACAAACAATCATATGGCTTGGTTAGGCTCAAAGTCCCACATAGGTAATGCACTGAAAGGTAAACTGTAGAATGTCCTTCTCCACACTTTTTCTCTTTTTTTATTTTGAGACAGGTTCTCACTGAGTTGTTACATTGCTCAGCCTGGGCTCAAACTTTCAGTCCTCTTGCCTCAGCCTCTGCAGGGCTAGAATTGCAGGCATGAGCCAACAGGAGCAGATGTTGCTGATTTTTTATTAGATTCCAGACATGGGGAAGTTTACTCTGAGGTGTATGTAATATGTTTGAGTTTTGTTCTAAAATGTAGATAAGTTACTTAGAAAGAGCTTGATGCTTTCAGGTCTTGTTTTGAAGCTTTTCTTGATGGGCCTTGAGCACCATTGAACTCAGTCACAATGTTCTTGAATTATGAGGTATTTTGCAATGAACAAATGAATGAGGAACTCTTGAGGGGGGCACTTTGCTCACGCTAAGCCTTTGCTGTACCACTGAGCTACGTTCCCAATCCTTTTATTTTTTCAGGTAGGGTCTATGCTGTTAAGACTGGCCTTGAACTCCTGGACTCAAGTGATCCTCATGCCTCAGCCTCTTGAGTAGCTGTGACAACAGCTGTGACCACCTCCCTCTTAAGGAATCTGTAGGCCAGTAGTGGCAAACCTATGGCACACATGCAACAATGAGCTGTTTGTCTCATTGAAACCTCTGAAAGGCTCCCTATCTTACCTTTTTCTCGTTGCTGAGACAAAATACCTGAAATCCAAAGGTAAAGGGGGAAAGATTTATTTAGCTCACAGTTTATAGAGGTTTCAGTCTGTAATTGGCTGGGTCCAAGGCAGGGTGGCTTGGCAGAGGGGCATTCCAGAGGACAAACAGTTCGTGGTGGCAGAAGACAGCAAAAGTACGCAAGGGAAGAGGGAGGAGACCGGCCTCTTTTCTTTATGTTCCTTATATTGTATCCAGTCTACCAGGATTAGGGCAGTACCAATCCAATCAGTGGACTGATCCAGAAATCACCCACCTTTAACCCCAGCTCCATATATCCCAGCATTGCACCATGAATCAATCATACACTCTAGATCCAACCACCTCTGAAAAAACCCTACGACCACATGAGGCTTTGTGGGGACATCTAGACATAAACCATGACACTCGCCATCACTGCTGTAGGCCCTGCATGCACGTGGGGTCATTCTGTCTGGTCTTTACAGTGCTTGTTCACCTGGCCCGGGTGAGGGCCTCATGTGCCTGCACCACTGGGTTAGGGAGGGCTCTGAAGGCTTTAGCACTCCCTCTGCAGCTCCCTGACTTCCTCTGTCTCCCAGCGCAGAGTTCTGTGCTTGCCTGGCTAACCCCTGAGCTTGATCTATGAGTCTCTTAGCTACAATCAGTTGTTCATTCTTTGAATTCAGCCAGTCTCAGTGTTTCCAATGCCACCACAGCGGTGATTCCTGAATTTATCTCTGCCTGGAATCCTGACTTCTATACACAGCTGCTCTCCTGGGAGGCCACATAGGCTTCTGAACAGGGGCAGAAACCAAAATCCACTCTGTGCTTTCCACAGCTTGCCATCTGGTCCTTCAGATCCTTCTAGCTGCACCTGAGGGCATGGTCATGGGGGCCAGCCCTTGTGCCATGAGGCTCAGCTGGCCTCTGTCTTTCCTGCTGGTCCTCCTGCTTCTGTCCTGCACACCTTGCAGTCAGTCTGTTCTCAGCAGAGGCACTAGGCTAGTGAGACCACTAAAATGGACAGAGAGAGAGAGAGAGAGAGAGAGAGAGAGAGAGAGAGAGAGAGAGAGAGAGAAAGAGAGAGAAAGAGAGAGAAAGAGAGAGAAAGAGAGAAAGAGAAAGGTAAAGAACAGTTCTCCATTACAGCAGCCAGTGTTGAGGGGCAGTAGAAGGGACCATAAAGTCTTGCAGAGCCACACTGCTCAGAGCCCCAGTCCCCAACCTGACTTTTCCCTTCTGCCTCCTCCTCTGCTCTTGATTCTGCTCACACAGCCTCTTGGCCATGCCTTGGCACAAGCTCCTTCCTCTCCCTGGCATGCTCATGTGCTGAGTGTGCAGGCTCTGGTTTTGACTCATCCTTGTTGGGAAGTCTGTCCTTGTTCCGTGTTGGATAGCACCCCCTCCCCACTTCCTGGCACTTCCTATGGCTGCTGCTTTACTCCACCCCTCTCCTAGTGCTTCACCTGACAGGTATAGACAGCATTTGCATTTGGAGGACGCAGACAATAAAATCACAAATGCTGTGTATGTTCTGACCAGTGTCACCCAGAGAGTCCCTATCCTCCTGCACCCTCTCCGTGCCTGTTACAGCAGGTCCGGTGAGGGTACCATGGCATTCACATGGGATCCCATGATGTTTTCCAGAGACTAGGGCAGGGATTTCCCAATGTGTCCCTTGCCTCTGGGCTTTGCAGTGGCCTGTCCTCATGCTTTCACATGCCTTCGTGTGCTCTACCAGCTCCCTTTGGGCCAGATAGAGACCAGTGCCAGCTTGTCTGCCAGCCTGGAAAAATGCACTTTTAATGGAGATGAGAAACCTAACAACTGGAGCTTCCTGTGTTTATTGATGTCCCTGAGACAGAGAGAGACAGAGAGAGACAGAGAGAGACAGAGAGAGACAGAGAGAGGAGAGAAAGAAGGAGAGAGGAGAGAGAAAAAGAGAAAGAGAGACATAGACAGACAGGCTTGGGTCAGCATCAGCAGAATTTCTATTCTATTTTTGAACCTGTGTAACTTACTGCCAGGCCACAGCAGAGCACGGCAGAGCGGGGGTAGGGGGTGCCTGCAACTTGCTGTCCCTCTGTGCTGCTTTGATGAGCTTCACAGCCAGGGAGGCTCACACAGTGGAGGAGCTGGGCTGAGTCAGACATTGCACACAGCCAGCTCCTGCTGAGGCTGGAGGACCTTTGCAGCTTCTCTTGGCTCCCGGTGCCTGGTTGGTGCCTACTCACCCACACACACAGGTCCGCACCCTGCCCTCTTCTCCACATGGTGTCTCCTCCTCATCTGTGTCCAAGGACGTGAATCGTGTTGGATGGGATACATGACTCGATCTAGTGACTTCATTTTAGTTAATTATATCTGAAAAACTCCATTTCCAAATAAGATTGCATTCTGAGGTGCTGAGTGTTAGGACTCCAACATATGAATGGGTGGGGGTTGCAATTTGATCCTTAACACTTTGGATCACTGATGTGTCCCACAAAACCACACACAGAACAGTGATGCCTGACATCGTGCAAGTCCTTGTGTCCCCTCCGAAGTGAGCTGCAGACTTCTGCAGATCTCACACTGGGCCTGTGGAGGCTCCAGGGGACTGTGGAGCATGAAGGTTCGTGAATCCCATCTGCACACTTGGGCCAGGGATTCACAGCATCTAATGAGCACAAGTGGTGCCCACACCTGGCAAATCCTGCAGTGGTTGGGGAGTGGTTTCACTGCAAAGAGGCCCAGGGCCCAGCTGTTTATGGAGAATGGGTAGAGAGGCCGAGGCCTGGTGGAATATCAGATGTAGTGGAGATATCTGTACATCTGCAGGGGGAAGGACCCTGCATGGGGTGCGTCTCTGGTACCTTAGTCAGAAGTGTGGGTGGGTTAGAGATTTCAAGCTACGTATGTATATATGGTGTGTGTGTGTGTGTGTGTGTGTGTGTGTGTGTGTCCTGTACCCTTCCCCTGGAGAAGTCATACAATACTCCTTGGTTAGTCAGAACTTTTTTCCCATGGAGGACGTGGCCAAGAGTTAGCAGGCAGGATTGCTGGTGCCCCTACTCCCTGTCTGCCCATTTGCATCCTCCACTGCTCTCAGGAAGGTGTGGCTTAGGACTTTTCTGTGATCCCCATAAGATGTGGGATTTCCTTCCTAAGCACAATCTGTCCAACACCTTTTCTCCTTCCACTCCCTGCCTGTTCTTTTGGGACAGAGTTCAACTCTGGCCAGAGGAGTTTAGAGACCAAACTCTGAGGTCAGGAACCTGGTCTTTGTTCCTTGGTTTTTCTCCTTGAGCACTTTCCCCAAGGACAGGGACGTCTTATTCCACAAATATTTGTGGGCTGAATGAAGAAACTAGTGCTGTACCAGTCACAGGGGTGCACAGAGGAGCCTGTGGACCTATGGCCATCACACCTGTGAGTCCCCCCTGTGAGCCCATGGTCAGTGTGAAAGCCCACCCTCTGCATCCCAAGAAGCAAAGTCCTCCTCCAAGCAGGGGGACAGTGTGGGTGGGGCTGTGGGATGCTCTTCCGGCCCTTTCTGAAGGGGCTGAGCAAAGGTGACATTTTGTCTGAGTAGGAAGGGGCTACTTCTGACTTTAAGGGGACTGGGAATTTGGATTGTCAGAGAGGTTTTAGGACTCAGGGGTTCTTGGGGACCTGGCATGCAGTGTGGCTTGGGACCTGAGCCTGAGGGGAAAGAAAGGGAGGGATGGGATCAGCAGGAAGCAGCAGCCCAGTGCACATCCCTCCCCTGCAGCCAGGGATGTGGGTGGGGGACCCAGCCTGGACCGGCCAGCTGCCCATACTCACCCCTTTTCCAGGTGGACCCATGGTCTGTCTCGAGTCTCAGGCTCAGGGGAGAGCTCTCAGCTCTTCTGTTAGCTTCCCTGGCATTCCTGGGAGATTTGAGGGCTGGCTGATCTCCCCACAGCTCACTGCCACCTCTGGAGGATGTGGATTTTAAACTGCTCAGAAATCTCTGATGGAGACACCAGAAAATTATTGAATTTCTCTAGACTGCCAAATTTGAAGATCCCAATTTACCAAATAAAGCCAAGAAACATGTTCTTAAGGAAATGGAACAACGTTTGCAAGTTGTTTTCTGATCCCATGGTGCCCTCTGGTGGAGTTACTGAGGCACTCCTCCAGAGGCCTGCTCAGTGCTCTGCTTTGCAGACAAGGGAGCTCAGCCGAGGTCTGGGACTTCATGCTCTGTCCAGTGAGTTTCCACGTCTTGTCTGCTGAGGGTGAATGTGACTTATGAAGGTGCTGTGGGTTGAACTGTGTTCCCCCAAAAGATGTGACCTCATCTGGGACGTGGGTTTTAACGGATATAGTAAAGTGATGAGGCAGCCTTAGTACGACTTGTGTCCTTGTGAGACACACAGGGCAGGAACCGCATGGGACGGCTGAGGCAATGTCAAGTGAGGTGCCCATGTGCCAAGGAGCATGGAGGGCCCCAGCAACTTCGGAGCCCAAGAGGGCCTGGAAAATGGTTCTTCTCGGCCTCACAAGGAATCAGCCCTGCCATGCTTCACGGCCAGGCCTGGTGGGGGGGACAGTGTTTCTGTTGCATGTGCCACCTGTCCTGGCTGCCCCAGCAGATGGCACAGATCAAGGCTAGATTTTGGATGGGGACCAGTTTGAGTCACAGTTGCCACATAATACCCAAGTGAGCTTGGACAGATCTCTTCAACTTCTCTGAGCCCAGTTTCCCAGACTGCAAAATGGGGGACTACACAAGTGACTGTCCTACTCCAGGGACCCTGAGATGGAGGGTGGCTTGTGAAGCACAGGGTGCTGCACAGTGCTGCATGAGGTACAGGCGCAAAATGTGACGAGAACATGAACCTGAAACCGAGGCGGAAAGCCGCTCCCCATGTCTCCCTCTCGCTTTTCTCGGTTTATATTGCAGAACAGAAATCCATTCCAAGCGTGGGGGCTTGAGACACCCAGTGCTTCCCACAGCGGCTGAGCTAGGAGCCCTGGCTCAGGATCCCTTAGAGGTCAGGCTGTCTGCTGAGCTGTGTCATCTGAAGGCTTTGAACATGCTCCTTCAGGGGACTGTTGAGTGTCTTAACGCTGTCCTCAGAGGAGCTGATGAGGCTGTGTGAATTTGTGAGCCCATAAGCCCAAGTGACTTCATCTCTGCAATCTCCTATCACTTTTGCCTTCTGTTCATGAGAAGTCACTATGTCTTCCCCCATGCCGGCGGGGGCAAGCAAGCTACACTTCTTCAGCGCTGTGGGAACAGTTTAAAGCCACCTACCGTGGTCAGGTCCTATCACCCCCCTGGCTGTGGCCAGCTGTCCATTTGCTCTTCCTTCTCCACATCACATGTTGGCCCAGCTGACTCTGAAGGGGACCACAAGCTTCCCAAGGTCCTCTGGGCCAGGACCTCGGTGTCCTCCCTGTGACTCACTCTGTCACCTGCAGCCCCCTGACCTGGTGTGTTGGGTAGTGCACACTGGGACACAGGCCCATCAGCTCCCAGGTGAGTATGTGGCACATTCCCAAAGGGGCGGAAGGGAGCTGCTCCAGGGAGTAGCTCTGACGGGAGGAGACCCTATAGGGGACGGGATGTGAACTGGCCTGCAAGGCGGAACAAGCACAGGAAGGAGACTGTTTTGTGGACTGGAAAACCACTCAATTTCTCTCCCCTCTCTTACTCTCTTTTTCCAAGTGTGATGGGTTTATTTTATTTTCTCTGATGAAAAATAAGGACTCCACTATAGCACAGAGACCAGTATATTAAAGGGCCATGAAAAGGTGATGTAGGACCTGCTGGATGCAACAGACAAACTGGGGGGCTAGGTCATTTCCTTTAACATACACTACTCTGAACTGAAATGCGGCACAAATGCAACAACTTTCAGGCTTGCCTTTAAGAACCATGTGCTGGGGGCCCTCCCTCCAGGGGCTTATGAGGCAGGAATCTAGCTAGCCGGAAGACCGGCACTCCCCACCCAAGGCTCCCCGTGCGCCAGGGGCCCTCTGATGATTCACTTTTGACTTCCTCTAAAACTTGAAAATCTAGTTTTTCATGTCTCATTGTACTCAGTTGGGCTACTTCTACCAGAAAAATCAAAGAAAACTTTAAAAACAAGTCTTGGAGTGGTGTGGGTCTGTTGGACCCTCTGTGATGCTCAGGGAAACATATGCAAAACCAGCTAGTTAGAGCGTAAGGTGGATACAAATCCCATTTTGCCACTTTTGCACACATGCACACTCCTTGCTATTTGTAATACTGAGTGGATAAACACATAGATTGCTTCCTGTATCCCTCAGGGAGAGGTACTGACACACAGCTTGCTACTGTTGCAACGGCAATCAGAAACACTGATACGGCACCCAGGATTTGGAGGCAGATTTATTTTATATGACAGGCACTGATTGGGATCATTCCCAAAATATCAGGCCCTGATCTCTGGTGGTCTAGGGCTTATATGGGATAAGCAAGCAGGAAGTACAGAGGCAGAGTGGCTTGTCAATTGGGGATTGGTTCTTATAATATGCATCATAGTGACCAGCTGTTTCTAGGAGACAGAAGCAATCAGAACTGCAACAGAAACTATTACCTGGGCAACTAAGAAACTGAAGTATATTGGCTGGCGGGTGGGTGGGCACATTTTCTCTTACACTATGATGCTAAGGTACAAATTTACAGCAGAAAAATAAGGGATGGGTCCACTGGACCCAGTCTTATATTCCTGGGCTCTTTGCACCAGGAATGAACCACAGCTTCATATACTCTCAATCCAGCCAGTTCTGAAAAGCCCCAGCTGTGATGACATGAGGCTTTGGGGGACCATAACAGGGAGATAGGTTATCACACAGGAGTTCTCAGATTCTTCCCTCAGGGCCCAGCCACCTCTTCTCTCTTTTGGCAAAATGGGCTTTTTTGTGGAAGAGGCATTGATGACAGCTGGGTATAAGTTTGTTCATTATGAAACAGTCAGGGAAAAGAGACCCTAAGCATTGGTTGGTCAGAAGGTGTCCCTTGGGAGATAGCACAGAAGTGCCTAGTTCACAGTGTCTGTGCTGGTCATCACAGGGGACTCTCACTTTCATACTGCTGCCCAGGTGTTATGCCCACATTTGCCTTCTTGGGGAAAAAGTGAGAGTTCCTTTGTTCATTATGGTGTGTGGTCCTGGAGGAGTTAGGGTGGCACGGGGTTCAGAAGAGCATCTGGGTGTCTGTCACACCTGGTAGGACTGGATGGAGCTGGCGTTGGCAGCCCTGCTTTGCTTCCCTTACAGTTAGATAACCCTAACTCTACCCATACCCCTAGCCCCTCTGTTCTGGTTCTGTCCCTGACCTTTGATGGCTTTGCTGGTCAGCTCACAAGGTCTCAGACAGCCTCAGTCAGGTCCCTGTGTGTTCTCCTGCTGTCCCATGTTGCTGTGGAGCCTCATTCTGTTTTTAGGACAGAGGCTGCCCTGATTTATGCAGCACATCTAGATCTGCCCCTGATTTGCCGTCATTGTGTCCTTGACACTGTGTGCATACAGCTAGTTACATGTATATTCACACATTCTGCATAGTGTTTGTAACTTGCCTTTCATTTCACAAGACATTGTAATATTTTTAATGACATTAAGGATTTTTTACAGCATTTAAAAATAGATAACTACAGCATGATTTAATTGATCAACTTTGATAGGCCATTAGGTTTTTATATCAAAAGTAATGTTGTACTGAGCTTTTGGAGTTGCAGTATTTACTTGGATCAATGGTATTTTCTTTGGGTATCTGGAAAGGGGCAGTGGGTGTGCATAAGTTAAGGCATTTAATATCTTCCCACCCAAGTGCTGTCTGGCTCCAGCATGTGAGAACTCTCACTCTCACTTTTCAACAATAAACATTTAAATTTTAAAATAATACCTTTGTTAATTTGCTGAATGAAAGATGATATCCAGTTTTGCTGCATTAAATTTTTTTTTTTTTGTATTAGTGAGCATGGACCTTACTAGTTCTTTTGTGAATTAATGGCTTTCTCTTTAAATCAGTGTGGTGGCCTGGGTCATTGCACTCTTTGGAAGGAAGTAAGTGGATCCAGTTTCCTCACCCTTTGGAGTGTTCACCCTGCCCCAGGCAGGTAAACCTGCAGCTGTCCCAGTATAAGGAGGTCTATTTCTAATTCGCAAGGCCTGTCCACCATTCCCCAGCTGGGATGAAAGCAAAAGGTGCTGTGCTTGCTCAGATAATAGAACTACAGGGGAAACTGGATCGCTCTGCATGGTGACCACACCTGTCTCCTGCCTCCAGTTATGGGGCAGGTCACTAAATGGCCCCAGGTCTGTGTCCTCCAGGGTTCCATTGTGAATTCCAAATTCACCAGCCCTCTCCGTTCAGTTACTAGCTCCTGGGCCATTCCTCCTGTGTCTGTTAATGAGGCCACTGTGTGCTCAGGCCATTCTTCCCATGCTGCTCAGAAAAGGTGTGGCTATGGCTTACGGTGAGGTGCTACATGGTAGCCACTGCATCTAGGAGACTAGTAGAATCCTGTCCCTTCTTCACAGTGACAGGATTTGCATCAGGATAAGGACATCACTTCTTGACTCCCCTTGTCCCTGGGGACACAGTAAGTCCTGGCCAAGGGGTAGAGGAAAACTGTTGGGTGACTTATATGTCACAACCTCAAGGAAAGGACCCTAATCAACTACCCCTCCTCAGTCTTGCTGCCCAGACATACAGAAGGGGGAGCAGAAGCTGGTTTGAGCAGAACCAGCATGGGCGGCACCATGGAATAGGCACAGCAGTCAGAGAGGAGGGAGCAGCACTGTGGGCCTGTGCAACAGGCAGCTGGGGGGGGGGGTACCTTGCTTGACCGGTCACACAAGCCGATGCATGCATGGACTGTCTCTGCAGAGCAGAGGCGTCTCTTTGTCTAGCTGCAGTTGCCAGGGTCTCTGTTAGAACATGGAAGTGTCCAGGAGCAGTCTCGCTTGGCCAGCCTCAGGCACTGAGTCTCAGAGGCCTTCTCTGCTTGCAGAATCAGACTCTGACTTATGGCAGAAGGTGAATGATATAATGAGGTGGTCAGGAGAGCTTCAGTGAGGTCCTACTATGTGAGCTGGAAACTCAGAAGCTTTAATGTCCATACATCCTGCTCCCCTCCTGCCCTCCATGATCACCTGCCTTAGATCTCACCCTCTTGGGTGGGGGTGTAGCTGTCGGTCCCTGTTCGGTGTGCCAGGTCACAGGGCTCTGGTTCAGGTCTTGCCTTGGCTGTCTCCCTTCTTCACTCCCAGCCTTTCCATGCCTCGAGGCCAGGGTGAGGTTGGTGACCTAGGGAGTACAACACATCCCCAGGGGCCTCTCAACTACTGATGACCTCAACTGGTCTCTCTCTCTCTCTCTCTCTCTCTCTCTCTCTCCATTTCTCTCTCTCTCCTTCTCTCTCTCTCTCTGTCTCTCTTTCATGAATTTTACTTGCTCCTGGGTCAATTACACAATGCGTGGAAACCACCTTGCACTTCTGCTCAGTATCTCTTACAGTGATACCTTCTCCTGTCCAGAGCCGGGCCCTCCCCCAGGGTGAAGCCCAGGCCTTCTTCTGTTATGTGTGAGGTCTCCCGACTGCAGCTGGCCATTGAGTCTTGGTTTGATTCATCTCTTTCTAACACCAGTGGCTCACGGAACCACTAGGATTTTGGAGCCATTATGATTCACACAGGCATTTCTCCACCTAGAGTATAAATTCAGATAGTCCTCTTTGCACCTACTTTTTAAAATGCTCAAATTGAGCTGCTGCTGTAACCACATTAGAACAAAGCTCAGAGCCAAATTCCCCTCAGGACAATCAAGAGCTACATCTGGCAGTGTCACAACACATCCCTTTCTGAGGCTCGGGAGCCGGGTCCTTGGGGGTCAGTCCAACTTCACTGCCACTGGGAGAGAACGGTGCTGCGATGGCCCGGTGAGCATACAGCAGGAGGCGTGACCCACCATGTCCTGGGCTCCTGAGCTCCTGGTTTTGTTGGGATCTGTCTTAGTTATTTTTCTCATTGCTGAGGCAAAATACCTGACACCCAAAGTTAAAGGAGGAAAGGTTTCAGTCCACTGTTGGCTGGCTCCAGGCATGGCAGAGGGGCATCACAGAGGAGAAAGTCCCTGGCAAAGCAGAGCAGGCAGAAGACAAGCAGCAAGTCCAAGTGAGCTTAGCAGCTTCTTTCTGCCCCTTTTATATTCTATCTGGGTTACTGGGTTTAGGGCGGGTGCCAAACCAATCAGTGGATTGATTTAGTAACCACATACCCTTAACCCCTGAACCCTTAACCCTAGCATTGCACCATGAGTCTATCACACACTCTAGATCCAGCCGCACCTATGACTGCAAGAGTCTTTGAAGGGGCATCTAAACGCAAGCCATGACCCTTGCGTTATGGTGCATCTCTGGCCTCCCTGTGTGAGAGGTAACATCATGCCCCAAGAAGTGAAAAAAGAAAGGCTGCACACAGTTGGACGCAGACATTAAGGGTTTGCTCCTTTAGGAAAGCTGGTCAATTTAGGGGAGCCTCCAAGGCCAGACAGACTGGACATACAGCGGAGAATGACAAATGCTTGCTGACCACCTGAAAGTGTGTGTGCGCCTCAGGTTTGCTGTTGAGTGCAGCTTGAGCATAGAGGAGAAATTACCCCCATCTCCTCTTCGCCATCACACTGCTTCCTATGTCCCTTTCTCCAGGGTTCAACTTCCTGGTTTGCATTTCCTGCTACTTTCTGTTTCTACCTGCTTTGTTTCTTGTGCCCTTGTCTGTGGCTACCAAGTGGAGAATGAACTACTACCGAACTACTTCTAAATATATCCAGGCTTTCTTGTATGCTGGTTTTAATTTCTTTTCTTTCTTTTTTTATTTTTTGCAAGGGGAAGTGGGCTTCAAAGATTTGTCTAACTGGCAGAGGTGGAGCGGAAACATGGGCACCCAGATGCCTGAGCAACTGGAAAATCCCCATGTCTCAGCAGGATTCCTATGTTTAAAAAAGAATTTAGGTCTCTAAGAGATTCGGTGCTCCTACTCACTGTCTGCATAGCAGGTGGCTTGTGAAGCTTAGCCATAAGATGAGGTTGGGCGATATGACTGCACATTTTCTTTCTCTAGAGGCTGCAATATTTTCTTTTGGGGTAGTTTCTAAGTCAGTGAAAGTTGTTGCTATGCAGATAATATGACTGAGCGGAGGCCAGAGCACAGAAGGAGCTGGGAGTGGGTTCAGTCCAGCTGTGGAATGGGCTCAGTGCGTGGACAGGAGCAGAGCCTGGTGGTGGAGGAGGGGCAGTCACTGTGATGGAAAGCTCTGAGAATATGGGGAGCAGGAGGTAGGTGCATGATGTCACTCTGGCCCTGAAAGTGCTGCATTAATCAGCCACCGAGGAACAGCAAACTGACCTTGCTGGTTCCTGGAGGCCTCCTGCTGTGCTGTCCAGGTGGGAGGAGTGTTCCCCGAGTGGTGAGGGTCACCAAGATGGCGGGCTCTGCCTAGCTGGATTCATCATAGCATCCGGCTCCTACTGGGCTGAGCTTCACAGGGCCTGCTCTAAGGTGAGGTCTGCTTCTGGCCTTTGGAGGCTTTGACTTTGACAACAGTGACAAAGAGAGAGCTTTTCATAAAAGGGAACCCTGCTGTGCTGAGGGAACACAATGAAGCTCAGTCTAAGCGGGGTACAAATGTGGCCTGTTCTATCCCTCTCCCTCTGTGCTTTGTTTACAGAATGTCCCTGGCACGCTATGCCCCAGCCTGCTGCCAGAGCTCAGTCCTGCCCTTGCCCAATCCTGGGGCACCACGCCTGGATAAACATGTTTTCAAATGGAAATTCATATATAGGTGAAAGAGAAATCCCTTTGATATTCACAGAATTAGCACATTAGTTTTAACAATCTGTACTCCAAAATCTATAGCATATAGATCTAAAAACACAGATTTGGAATGCAGTTCTGTTGTTGCACGGACTGTGGTTAGTTGGAAAGGCTGGTTAATAGTCTAATTTCCAAATCTCTGCTCAGCTGTGGTGTTGTAGGATGAGCTCTAGAGCTGATCTAAAGTAAATCTCAGAGATGTCTATGACTCTGTAGGTTCCAAAGCACTGAGTTCAGGAATGTACTCAGACTAGACCAAAATAGGTTGCAGGGACTGAAGCGGATGCATGAAAAAATCTGTTCATGCCAGCTTCTGCCATGCTCTATAACCGCACTGCAGTGTCACTCCAGAACCAGTGGGGGCACTAAC
>NW_004955799.1:0-11992 GCF_000276665.1 Chinchilla lanigera
AAAAAATCAGAATGGTGAGGTCTTGGTCCTTGGTTCCCGATCTGGCAAGTCATCAGAATATCTGGGTGCTCAAGCCCTGCTCCCCACTTCCAAAGTTTGGATCGTCCATCTTTGGCAACTCTGCACCCCGCAGAACCATGGGCAATGCTCAAACTATTTACCAACTGGTGCTGGCACATGGCAGAAACACAGAAGCCCCAAAGTACCCCTCAGACCCTATACCCAGCACCAGACCTCTTCAGTTACCAATTCTGTGGGAGCCGGCTGGTACAGCTGGAGTGGGAGAACAGAGCCTCTCATGGCAGGTCCCAGTCTACACAGACGCCCTGTGATATTTCACCACTCTGCACCAGTGAGTAGGTCTGATGAAAGACACTCTTGTCTGTAACAGCGACACATACCCAAGATGACCCTCGGTCCGGGGCCGGACACCCTATTCTCTCAGGGAGAGGACGGCATTATTTTCAGGAGCATGGTGGGGAGTACAAGAAGACGCTCTGGAAGATTCTGACTTTTCTCCACTAAGCTCTGCCTGCATCCAGTGTTCAGTAAGGATGCCTGCGTGTCCCCAAGGCCACTCTGTCAGCACACACACTTTCCCTCTAGCTGCTGCAAATCTGCCCAGCAGCCCAAAAAGTGATCAGCTCTCCCTGCAAGAGAGAAACCTAGCAGGAGGCTCCGTCATGCCAGAAGTTCAGGGCACTGGTGCAAGCAGAGGCAGCCCAAGAGCAGGTACACGGAAGTAAAATCAGGTGTGAGTGGGCAGGGCTCCTCTCAAGTGAGGCAGGAGCCGGTGATTCATCCTGCGGCTGCTCCTTGACCTCGGTTCACCTCCAGCCCGCTTCAGTGGGCAGAGACCCTGACTCAGAGAGACTCCTCTCTCGGGTTTATTTAGCCTTGGGTTGCCGCGGCTGCTGCAGCTGGTGGCACTGGCACTTGACAGCAGCACCCTGAAATTTTCTAAATGTTTATTGCTTACCTAAGTGTGGACAAAAGATGATACATCTCTCCTACATTTGCTGTGTTTTTGACCACGGCCATGACCTCACAGTGCACTCATAAAGAGCCACGGATGGTTTTAAAAACAAGCCTCACTTTAAATGCTTCCTACTGCCTTTGTGAGAGCACATATATTTCATTTTAGGTGGAAAGTAATTTCAGGGTAACCATTACAGTAGCCAGGCATCCTGGCTCTCGACAACTGGCCCAGGGCTCCTGTCTTCCATCCTCTTTGCCCCTGCAGGAGTGCCTGCGTCCCTGCTGAGTGCATTCAAGCCTCTCCAGGGTCAAAGTGCCTTTTGGACCACTGTTTTGGTTACCTTTCTCTCTTCGCTTGGACAAAATATCTGACACCCAAAATTTAGGAAGGAAAGGTTTATTTCGCTTACAGTTTGTGGAGGTTTCAGTCCATACTTGGCAGGTTACAAGGCAGAGTGGCACATGGCAGAGGGCTACAGCTCCTGGCGCAGAACACAGCAAAGCAACAAACACACACCAGGGCAGAAATGGCCAGAAGCACCCTCTTCCTCTCCCTTACATATGCAAACTATCCACCCCAGGGCGGCTGCAGCTCTGACACCCATAATCAAACTCTAAAAGCCTGCCCCATGGCTGCATGAGGCTTTTGGGGGACACCCAGACACAAACCATAACAACCACAATATCCTGGACCACAAGAGGCACTGTCTTCTCCATTGCAGAAGGACGGGGAGGAAGAGGGTCTCACCAGGGCTTCATCCTTGCCTCCTTAAGGATATCCCTTCTCCTACCCTGCCCCTGTCAGCTCTTTGATGGAGGAGAGAGCAAAAGGCCCACTGGAGAGCTGTAAGTTTATATATCTTTTTAAAATAAATATTTTACTTGGAATAATTAAAGAGGCACCCCCCCCAAGTTGTGAAGATAATACATAGTTGCCATATGCCCCATGCACACTTCCGCTATTGTTAACATCTTATATCGCCTGGATATTTTGTTATGACCAACAAGTCCATGTAGATCATTATGAACCGATGTCCATACCTCGTTCCGATGTCCTTGGCTTTTCCCTAATGTTCTTAGGGAAAAGTTTAAGTGTCCTCTTCAGACCCCACATGACATTTAGATGTCATGTCTCCCACGACTCCTCCGGGCTGTAAGAGTCACTGGAATATTTCACGCTTTTGGTTGCAGTGACCTTGCAGTTTTAAGGAGCACTGGGCAGGTAGTTTCAACTTTGTCCCAGTCTCCAGATTGCTCCCACAGTTGCTCTTTCTCTTCCCAGGGCTTCTGAACAACATGGAGCCTCCGTCACCATCCGCCTGGTATCTTCTTTCAAGACTCCCCTGTGCCGTGGGGACTGAATCTGTCCGTAGTCACATCATCTTTACGATCATAATCCTCAGGTCACATTTCAAATATATGTTTGCAGCTTACTTTCTAAGAACCAAAGTGATTTTGCAAACTAATTTCACTCTCAAGAGAGATGGAGTCAGTTGTCTGCTCACTGTCTCGGAATAATCTGAAGGAATGCACTGAATCCACTTTCATGGACCCCTATCTGAGGTACAGTGTGTGGGGACTTGCTGACCAGAGCCTTTGTTCTTATTTTATTTATTTACTCAGCACTGCTGGGGGTTGACTCCGAGGCCTCCCACACGGTAAGCAAGTGCAATCCCCCTGCCCCAACCAGGGCCTTGCAAAAGTGCTCCAATCTGAAGCACAGCCTTTGCCCACCTCCCAGATGTACCTCGGCCCTTCCCAGCCAAAGCAGCCTCTGCACATCTAGCTCTGGACTCTGATTACTCAGGCAGAGAAGGAGGCAAGGAGAGGCCCTGTGTGGAGGTCTCAGGGCCACAAGCAATTCTACGGCTTGCGTTCTTCAGGGCCTTGAACAGACTCTTTTCCCTTCCCCGTCAGCCCACCAGTTGCCTTTATCCTCAGGACCCCGCAGTCAGGCTGTCGGGCTTTGGACAAAACCCAGTTGTGTACGGTTTTATGACACTAATCCAAATATATGTTTATGTAAGAACACAGTTGTGCAACCTGTGTGCCCCCAAGCCTCCCTGGACAATTGTGGTCGTCTAAAAATAGTCCGATGGGCCTTTGCTTCGCGCTGGCGTGTGGGTCTGCAGGGCTCACTGGGCCCGGCCTCCTCCTTTCTGCCACCCAGGCTGCAGCCTTTCTTAGGGCCCGCGCAGCTGCAGTGTTTGTCAGCAGAGCCCTCCACAAAAATAGGCGTCTCTGCTGTGACTCAGATGTGTAGGTCTTTTTTCAGTAGCATCTTCAGTTGATTGACTGATGGGCCCGTAAGTTATTTTTGAATCTGGGTTATTTCTATTTCTGATGTGAGTTGCTAGAGGCTGCATAATTGCCCAACTCACTCTTTTTATTTGATAATCTATGCTAAGAAAGTAAATGGTCTCATTGTAAAGTCTATTTTTTTTTTTTTTTTTTTCAGAAATATTGACGGTCAGAACCCAGCGCTGGGCGTTTCCTAAGCATTAAATTACATTGCTCAGAGGCATAACATGTCAACATCTTTGTGTCTAGGGCTCTCAGGGGAATCTATTTTAAAATTATTTTTCTGGAGGGAAGAAAAGTTCCTTTAGTAAATCATTCTGTGAGTGTCTCACAAAAGATGAAGGGATATGCATGTCTGTAAAATATACTATCTGGAAAAATTAAATTAATGATTACATAGAGTGTAGCGAGCAGCTTTTCTCAAGGACTGGAGTTGGATGGATTCCAGGTCTACTCACACTACATAGAAATTTAATTAGATGATGTCTTCAGCTTAAACCATGGAGAGAAAAAGGCATGGCAGTTTAGACAGAAGTGACTGCTGGCCTCGTAGAGGAGGTACAGGGTCTGCCCACGTTCGCCTATGCAGTTTGCACCTGCAACGAAAATTATAGATTTTCCTTTATTTCTATGCCTATTGCTTCTGTCAAATGCAGGTAGTTTTATAGTATTTTAAATGACATTTTAAAATTATATAGATAAATAAAATTGAAGAAGACTGTGATCTGAGCATTATTAGAAGTGATTAGACTAAAATCCATGATGTTGAAATGTCAGTCGTAAAGCTGTCAACCCAGCAATCATCATAGAAGAGATGAATGCTTAATTAAAAGCCATGTGGCTTTCACTAACTAATGCAAAGCTACTCTAAAGCTAGATTTCATTATTGAAATAAAAATACCTTTGTAAAGACAAAGGAAGAGGTTATTTAAAGATATTCCAAATGCATTCAGTGTATCAAAAGTCATATTATAAAAGGAGGAGAAAGGATGGGAAGAGGAATTGCCAAGCTACAAATAGCACATAGCCAGAAGTGTATTTAAAATGTTTGTGGACTTGCATTTTGGTAAGAGTTCCCTCAGTGCGTGTGTTACTATTGCCAATAGCCTCCATGCCAAAAGTACAAAATATATTTGATGAAATAATACGTTACATTTAAAACACAAGTAAATGTTGGTTAGCTTTGGTGGTAGTCTATGTACATATCACTTATATAGACTTGTTATTACAAAGTAAAATTTGAAGTCATGATAACACAAAAAACTCACCTTAGCATAGCACCTGTCTGGGAATTTGTGACAGACTATGTGTATTAAGAATAAAGAACACAAGAGTGATATTTCATTGTCTTACCATATTTCTCCTTTAAAAGGTGTGAGAAACCAACCTGCTTTTTAGATAAACCTTTTCTAAAATTTTACAATAGTCTTAGTTCACAAAAGCGTTGCAAAGACAGTTCAGAGTTTTACACACATCACACCCAGTCTCTGGTGTTGGTGCGTTACACGTTTCAGTAGTGTGATGAAGCAATATCCATCCATTGCCATTACTAAAGGAACATTTTATCAAGCTTTTCTCTATTTTTACTTAATGTCATCTTCTCTTCCAGAATCCCACCCAGGGTGCCACATTACACTTGGTCCACACTTCTCTTTAGGCTGTAGCAGAATGTGAGTTTCTCAGGCATTTCTTCTTTTTGATGATCTCTGCACTTCTGAGGAGCGCTGATCAAGTTTTCATACTATGCTTCTCTTTGGGATGTGACTGATGTCTTTGTCAAGATTGGAGGGGACCTCTTTGTTTGGGGAGGAGTCCTCAGAGGTGAAGCACCCTCTCCTCACCTCACCTTGAGTGTGCACACTTGCAACCTGAGTGGTCACCATGGAGGTGGACTTTGATCACATAGTTGGGGCAGTGTGTGTTGGTTTTCACACTGAGTTGCAGTCAGGGTTTGCAAGGGAAAGAATTTAATACAGGACACATAACTTATAGGATTATTTCATAGTAATCAGCCAAAGAGTCAAGTACAAAGAAGTGCAGGAAATCTGTCCACACACTAAACACCTAAAGAACCCAGCTAAGGGCCTGGATCCCACAGCAATGTCCTGCAGGAGTCCACCTGAAGACCTAGAGCCCATGACAATGCCTCCCATGAGTCCAATTGGAGGCCAAGGGCTCACAACGATGTCTCACGTAATTTTGTTTCACAGATCCATGATGGGAAAGTCCAAAGGTCAGTGGTAGAAGCTAGAAACTCCGGGCCAGAGGGATGAAGGATTTGTGCCAGCAGGCTGAAGGATCTGCACTGGAGCCAGGAAGTGACACTCAAGGTAAGGACCAGAGCTCCCCCAAAAGTACCACAACCATCCTGAGCAACAGCGAGGTCCCGCGTTCCTCCGACAATGAAAAGAGCTGAGTTCATATCAGGAAAGCCAGCCCAACAAGCTTCTCCAGGACATTAAGCAGTGCACCACCCTCCCCACCAGAGCCAGGAAACGATGCTCAAAGTAAGGACCAGAGCACCCCCAGAGTGAACCGTAGCCATTCCCAGCAACAACAAGGTCCCGAGCTCCTCAAACAAGAGCAGCCAACTCTATATTAGCAAAGCCAGCACGACAAGCTTCTTCAGGAGAATCAACAGCACACCCTCTTCTTCTCCAGTTCTCCTTTTTACGTTGTTGGCGACAATCGTCAGATGGGCCTCCCATACCCAGCACCACGTTGATTCAGCTCAGCTAGGTGTTACAAGTTGACCACCAAATTGTCAGTCTACCACACAATGTAAGATTGTCTTTCCCTTATTTATTGTACTGTTTAAAAACATATTACTGTGCCCAGTCCATCCCTAAGGGATTGGGAAACACCTGTACCTCCTGCAGCAGACAGCATCGCCCTGAAGTGTCTGGAATCCATCCGCATAGAGTATTTGTCTAATTCTTTATCTATTCAATCATTTATTTATATGATTAATATTCTGATTATTCTAATACTTATTTTATACTCAGTTATAATGCAATACTAGTTTACTCATTTTGTTGCTCAAATTAGAGACAAAGTGTTTTTTTAATTTCAGAGTTATAGATATATTCTTATTTCTTAGTTACAGTCATTTCCACAATTTCAGGCAATATGCACATAAATTTCTTGAAGACAGCTTTAGGAATCTAATGAGGAATAATTATTAATTGATCTAATTAATCATTAATTAAGAATAAAGTTTAATTCATTTTGTTATAGTTGTCTGCTATAACTCATCCATATTATGATATGTACATAAGATCAAGTAGAGACGCAGTGTCCTTATTGTAGACACTTCTACTAACAGCAGTCAAACACTAATTATACTAAATACTTATAACCACCCCTCAGTATGCTTCAAAATTTATTTTTAGTTCTTCAAGAAGTATTTATCTCCACCTTGTTTTGTGAAAAAAAAATACAGGGAAATTTGTTGTTAAACTGATAGATACGCCTTTTTAAACCAAACCTATGCTCTGAAGCACATAAGCAAGAACTACGACAGACCTATGCTTCAGATAATGAAGCATTATAGTGGAAAGAAAGACATTCTACTTTCAGGGGTGGCAGGGCAGCTTTGAGGAAGGCTTCTACTCTTTATAAGTAGGAGGTCTGGGGACCATGGAATGCAGGACTGGGGAAGGAATGGGAAAGTGGAGAAGATTAAGATCTGAAACATACCTGTGCCCCTTCCCCATGATGAATGCACTTATTGTGTATTACGTATTTTATACAAAAATAAATGTATTTTGAAAAAAACAAAATTTCCAAAATTGGATCAAATGCAAGTGGATAACTTTGTGTAGAACCTTGGAAAAGTTCCTGGGTCATTCTTGCCTGTTGGCCACCGATGTTCTGCATCACATCTGCTCTGGAGGCAGTTGGTTCACTCTGGCAAAGGGACAGAGGTGAAAACACAGGACTTGGCAGGCAGAACACTGTCCCTGAGTGCAGCGGAGTGCACCGGAGGTCCAGTGAGGCTCAAGAGACAGACTGGAAGCCTGAGGACCAGTGTGTCAGTGAGAAGAAGGGCAAAGAAGTGATCCTGCTACACGCAGTGTTTTAAAATACATTTGAATGTTTTAGAGCAGTTTTAGGTTCCCAGAACAACTCAGCAGAAGGTACAGACAACTCCAAATGTTGCCATGCACTGCATAAAGGTACTTCACTCAGTGATGGCAATATATGTGGTAGTGATCCCATAGGATTATGATGGAGCTAAAACTTCCCGTCACATGGTGATTTGGTAGCCCACTGTGATGTCTTTGTGGCCAGTATAACAGCACCAGGCGTTGCTCACACATGGGTGTGGTGATGCTGCCTGTCATAGAAGAGTGTAGCATATGCGCTGTGTGCCTGTAATCCCAGCTACTCAGGAGGCTGAGGCAGAAGGATCATGAGTTGGGTTTGTGGGGTCACTTGGGATTCTCAGGATAGAGTCCCACTGCTGTACAACACATTAAGATAGCTCCCCTGTGTTATTTATTCCTAAAGACATTTAAATAATTCTAAAGAGGCAAGGCTAAGAGGCAAGGAGCCCCTGAAAATAAAAACAGATATCTCTATAACACAGGTCTTAATGGCAACAGGGTCCCTGGCAGAAAAGGCCCGAGTTAATTCTCCAGGCCTGGAGTTGCAAGTAGGTAGAAGGTTCTACCAATGAACAGGAACAAGCCAGAGGGAGAAGACAGATTATTAGTCTGCAGTCCCCTTGGGCATCAATTTTCTTTGCAAATGAGCTTAGTGACAAGAGTTCTCCTTTGAGGAGCAAAGAGTGGATGTCTGCTGAAGAAAGGAAAATCGCCAGACGACGGTAAAAGTTTCTAAGCACACAGATTGATAGTCAATCAGAAATTTCTAGAAGCACTGAGAAAGGTGACCATATGACTGAATCCAAGAGAAAAATTAAACAAAAGGATTAGCACTGCAGGTGACCTAAACATCAAAGTTGGACAGGAAAACGTTTAAACACCTCTGGTTAATTGATAAAGTGAAAAACAGAACTACAGAGAAACAGATTAAAAGTTGCAAAAATTTAACAGAATACAAGAATTGAGTAGAGATCCTAGAAAAGAAAGAAAAGTACAATTTCCTGAATTGGTAACAAGTAGTTCAAGAAAAGACAGAATAGGTGCTGCATGAGAGATCAGTAGGCAGCTGCTGTGAATTATAAAAGGAAACTGAATCAGAGAAAATGAATGGAAAAATAAACAAAACTCTGAGAAACACATAAAACCCCAGTCAGCAATTCTGCCCACATGAACCTTTGGGAGACACCCATGCAGAAGAAAAATAGACTTCAAGGTAAAAAGCGCTCTAAACAGTTAACAGACACCAAGAAGAATATCTTTCATGATAAAAAGAAAATATGAAAATATACCAATTTTAAATGTCAATATACCAATTCATATTGTGATAATGTAAAATATAAGGAATAAATAATAAATAAAACATAAAATAAGTAGCAGGGAAGTGAAAAAAGATAGAGGCAAGTCTGTAATTGTTTCAGGAGAGTTTAACATATTTCTCAATAGATAATAAAAGAAGAATGGAAGAAAAAAAAGAAGACCAAAAATTGGGCGGCATTATTAACATGTTTGGTTTAATTTTAACACAAAGAATACCACAACTAACAGTGTTGAAATAAAACTACTTTACAACAATATGTGTGTTTGCCTGATCTGACATTAATAAAGTTGAAAAAGATTTAAATTCAGAGTATGCTCTCTTCTCCCCTTGCAAATAAATCAGTCACTGATCAAAAAACAAACATGCAATCTCCAGCTGGTTAAAGAATAAGAAAAAAGCTTCCAAAGATTCCTCCTTCCACATAGAATTGAAAATGGAAATTAGAAAATACTTTTAACTGATGATATACATATCAGTATCAAAACATGTGGAATATAGATTCTATTCATTGATATATTGTATCAACTTGAGAAGTTTAGAAGCTTAACTAAGTGACTAAGGGTTCTATATCCTAGGGAGCAGAGGACATGCCCTAGGGTGGCTGTTTGTGCCGGTAGGATGTTATAATGGTTGACTCATTGTGTCAACTTGAGAAGCTTAGAAGTTTAAGTGACTCAGAAGGGGCCCAAGATCTTCACTTTGTAAACATCCTCAGCAGGTGCAAGAGGAAGGCATAGAGATGGCATGAATGCTATCCATGCCCTAGGGTGGTAGCCTGTGTACAATATAAGGGAGGAAAAGAGGCTTGCTTCTCCCCTTTTTGCTTTTGTTGATCTTTGTATCTTCTGCCACCATGAACTGTTGCCCCTCTGCCATGCCACCCTGTTTTGGAGCCCACTCATTATGGACTAAAACCTCCACAAACTGTGAGCTAAGTAAACCTTTCCTTCCTTAATTTTGGGTATTGGTATTTTGTCCCAGCAACAAGAGAAAAGTAAGACACAGGTAAAGCAGTACTTGGAAATACACAGCCCTGAAAGAATATAGTATAAAAGAAAAAATTTTGAAAAACAATAACCTACATTTCCATCTGAAGACTCTAGGAAGAATGTTAAATCACTTCAAAAATACACGTGAGAGAAGAGATTAGTCAAATAGAAACAAACACATAGTGGAGAAAACTCTAATAGCCAATCAATGGTGTTTTAAATGTATAATAAAATAAACTCCAGGGAAATAATCAGAAAAGAACAAGAAATAATCTTTATCAGGAAACAAGACATATCTACACATTCCAAAGATAGTAAGAGCACTTTAGAGGAAATGGATGAATTGCTTGAAAAATACAATTAAACAAAATGATTTGAAAGCATTAAAATATGTAATTACTCCTTTAAAAACAGAATTAGTTGTTAAAAACCTTCCCACAAAGAAAACTTACCAGAAATTAGAGGTGTGATCAAAATATATAGTACACTATTAAATTTAAAGTCATTATTACTGTAAAAGAAACATTGCCATTAATCATCCTCAAAATACGTGTTTTCATGAGGTCTGATAAAATATACAATGGATGCTATGCTCCATGCTATCCAATGGAAAGGTGGGCTCACAAAACTTACAAGTGTCCTCATCCAACTTATTTACTAGATCAGGCCCTTTGTGACTTCTAACTTCCTCAAAATCAAAATGATCATAAAAGGTAAACCTTTTGATCACACAGGACACCTGGAGAGCCAGACAGCAGAGCTACACACACCCAGAACTGCTTCTAAAAGTGGCAAGAATGACGGGATAGTGTGTTTGAAGTTAGGAGAAGATTATTGAGGGGAATTAATGGTAACACATCTTTTACTATAATGATTTTTAAAATGTATTCACTGACCACTTTTTTCTACCACACCTCACATGCTAACTGAAAACAGCCCGACACCAAAAGACGTAACCTCAGGTAAAAGTACAATCTAGCCAAGTCAAGCTCATAGAAATGGAGAGTAGAGTGGGGGTTGGAGGGAACTGAGGATGCTGAAAGTGGGGAGATGTTGGTCAAAAGATAAAAACTTTCAGGGGCTGGGGATTTAGCTCAGCGGCAAAAGCGCCTGCCAGGCAAGCACAAGGTCTGGAGTTTGATTCCTGATACCAGAAGAAAAACAGAAAAACAAAAAAACAAACAAATAAAAACTTTCAATAAATTCTGGAGATTTAAGGTGTAGCATGGTAACTCTAGTTATTAATAGCAAGTGTTATACTTGAAATTCATTAAGAGAGATGATCTTAGGTGTTCTCACCATGCACAGAAAGATAACCATGTGAGATGACTGATAAGGTAATGAACTTGACTGGTAACCAGTTCACAACGTATACGCATATCAGAACATCATAAATACTTACCATTTCTGCCTATCACATCTTAGTAAAGCTGGGAGGGTAAAAGAAAACATGTAAGGTGCAAAATTTCATTAGTGATTTTTTTGAATATTAAAATATAACAATGCTAATCTTGTAAAATGGTGAGAGAAGATAGAAAGGGGAAATTTTATAAATTCATTTTATGAGAGTAGTTTAATGTAATTTGTAACCCAAAATGGATATACAAGGAAAGAAAATTATAACCCAAGTTCTTTCATGAAAATCTCAAGCAAAATACTAGCTGAATTCAGATGTACTGAAAAGGTATGATTCACCTCAACCATAATAAGGTTTATACCAAAAAGCAAAAATATTGAGTAGTCAATTTAATTCATCATGTTATCAGAAAATAAGGAAAAACTCATAAAATAACCTCTACATTTGCAGAGCTTATTAGATACATTAGATAAAATGCAATAGATAACATCATAAAAGCTTTCAACAAATTAGGATTAGAAAGAAATTTTCTTGATTTAATAAAGAATAATTGGAAAAAACATACATCACATGCTAAAGAATTGTAAGGTTTCTTCTTGAATATAAGAGCAAGACAAAGATTTTCTGTCACTACTGTTTATCATGTTACAGGACAGAGACTGTAATAAAGATTGACTTAGAAAGAAAAATAAAAAGACATTATCTGTTCAGAGATTGTGTATATACATATCTCATCAAGAACTATAGACAAAACTTTCAAACTTGACAAAAATTATTAGATAGTCAACATGTAAAAATCAATATTTTACATATCAAGAACAAAGAAATAGAAAATAAATTTTAGAATATTTTACATCATAGTATAACAATAAATAAGAATAAATCTAAATGATATGTAGGACTTTTACTATGAAATGAGAAAATATTATACGAGCACTTT
>NW_004955799.1:12177-19540 GCF_000276665.1 Chinchilla lanigera
TCTTTTTGAGACAGGGTCTCACTATGCAGTTCAGGCTGGCCTTGAACTCACTTTGCAGCCCAGGCTGATCTCGAACTCACAACAATCTCCTGCCCCAGCCTCCCGAGTGCTGGGATTACAGGTGTGCGCCACCATGCCCAGCTTTTAGTTAATTTCTTGCTGGTAGAAAAAAATACTAAACACCCAGAAGTTAAAAGAGGAAATGTTTATTTTAGCTCACAATGTGTAAAAGTTTCAGTCCATAGTGGGCTGTCCCCAAGGCCCAGTGACACGGTAGAGGGTTACCACAGAGGAGAAACAGTCCATGGCAGGGCAGGCAGGAGGAAGGGTGGGGAATCAACAAGAGATCAAGAAATGTTTATTTTCTATTTTTTTGTCCCTGATATATAAAGTATTGACTTTTATACTGTGGTCATTTATCTAGGGATTTTTATCAAATTTACATATAGGAAGGATATATACTTCCGGGTCACATCCACAATGACCCACTTCTTCTTCCCAGGCTTCACCTCCCAATATCACACCTAGCTATAGACCCATCAGCAGATTAATCCACTACCACACACCCATGATCCAGTCCCCTGCCAAGAGCCCCACCTAGGAGCACTTGAGTAGATGGAAGATAGAAGCCATAACTTTCTACCCCAGCCCCTAAAAGACTTCTGTGCATCCCTTTATCTAGATATAAACCATTACAATTGGAAAGAGATCCACTCTCTCCATTTGATATCCACTCTCTCCATTTGATATTCAGATTCCACATGTTTTCCGTCAGTGTCTCAGCAGGGTTTGTGAAAATGTACACAATCACTATAAAGCATATGCAGAAGACAAGGACAGCCGGGGTATTTTTGAGGAAGAAAGCAAAGCTGAAAGATAGAGTTACAATGAGGACAAGAAGTAACAAGGCGCAGGGAAGAACTTACACACTGCTGGTGGAAGTGTAAATTTTACAGTCTCTACAAAACTGTGCAATGGTATCAACTAAGTCTGAACATACACACCCCTTATGTCCCAGGAATTCTAGTTCTATAAAATGTTCTGGACTACAGACAATAAAAACCATATGTGTTTATCATGCTATACCTTAAAATTTGTAGTGGCACTATGCATAAGGACCTGGATTTGGAACCCTAATGTCTGTTAATAGGCTATCAGATGAATACATTACAGCATGTTCATAGAGTAGTATATTATACAGCAATGACTATGAACACAGTATTACTAAATACAAGAATGTGTCAGCTATAAAACAACTCAAACCAACAGTCTACAATAATTGCATGTCTGTGAAGTTATTACATAAGTGAAATAAGACATTAGAAATCACAGTAGTGGTTACATTGAGGGGTAGCAAGCAAAGTGGAGCATTAGAAGGAATTTTGGGGTGTTTCTAATGTTTGTTCTGTTTCTGCACCTTGGCTATGGTACAGGAAATCCTTCCTTTCCTACAGTTTAACCAAGCTCTATAGCCCCACAGGCTACAGCAGCGGGGGAGTCGTGTGTTTCAGTGCAAGATTGGGCAACTTGGTAACTTTGTGAGACCTCATCTCAAAATAAAGGACTGGGAGTGTAGCCTGATGGAAAGTCCCTGGGTTCAATCTCCAGTACCACAAAAAAAGAAAAAAATAAATAAATGGGAAAGGGTATATAAAGAACTCTGTCCTGCAGTGAAATAGACTGTTTGGATTTGAACTGCTGTGAAAAGCAGACGTACGAGGAGCAGATGCAATTAGAAGTATCTAGTCTGACTCCATCCAGCCGTAATAAGTGTTCAGTAGCAGAGCTTGACCATAATAAGTATTTTGGCAGGCTCAAAGCCAAACCCAGATAAGCCTCAGTCAGACTTTGTTCAGTTTCTTAATTCAAAAATGCAGTGTTCATTTGAAAGGCTAATTTTAGCCGTCCTGTTAAATCCTTGTTGCACTGGGCTTTTCTATTCCTTTTTCTCAGTGTTTACTAATCCTTGAAAATAACTGAAAGCAACTTTACAGAAGCATGAAATGAGTTTTCAAAGATTTTCCTGTACATAAAGTGGATTTCAGAATTGTGTTTGATCCTCAGTAGATTATGTTTGGGCTTTTTAACCTCTCCTGCTCCTTTATTTTAACTTTAATAAGTCTCATCTGCCGTTCCTAAAAATAATTTTAAGACATAATTGTCAAGCTTATTGCATAAGATTGTACAATTCTCTATCAATTGGCAACTAAAAAGTAGATCATTAAACTGATTCTAAAATTTCCTTTCATTTCTTCATATGATATCTGTTATATGTTGTTCCTTTTTAACATTTACTTGTTATACAAAATATACATATTCTGTGTTGAGATACATATAATACAGTAATAGACATATGAATGTGCGTGTATGTTCACACATAAACTTATGTAATATCTTCCTCTCCTCTGCTCCTGACTTCACGCCCCTCTCTGTAAGTGTCCCTGTAGGCTGACTCACTCTACCAGATCCTTTCTGAAATGGCTGCTCATTTAAACTTTCAGAATATTCAAATTCCAGAATTTTATGTGCCCATAGCATTTTCTATTTTTATATTTAAAGTAAGTCTTTTGTTAAAAAGCACTGAGCCAGAGGAACATTTCAGTGGCAGAGCGCACCCTTAGTACCTAAAAGGCTCAATAGCCGGAATAATGCAAACAGAACACAAACAGAGCTGTCCACTTGCTTCACAGTGGCGGTAATAACAAGTACTGTTCACTGTGTCTCCCTAAGGACAATGTCGTAAACAAGCACTTTACGGAAACCGTCACATTTACGCTCCTAACAGCCCATGTGTCAACAATACGCTCTCTCCAGTGTGGGCTTGGCTTCAGGGAGAGGAAATACTAAAGTGCAATTATTAATCGTAAAACTGTATTTTGAGTTCAGGAAATCTGACCCCCAAATCCAGCTAACCCCTGGCTTCATCAGCTTGATTCTTACCTGAGTGTCAGTGATTCCTTCCTTTGACTATTACCTTCAGAGGACAGGTAAAGGACTGAAGTGGTCCCGTGGCAGCCTTACTTAGCTACAGTGAGCTGCTTGGGGTTATAAAGGACCCACGTACTTCCCAATATGCTTTCCAAACAGCTGACTGCAGTTTGGTAAAAGTCGTCCAAAGAAGTCTCACATTACTTTTTGCTGTCTTTAAGCAACAAAATAAACTGAGAACCTTCGTGGGTCTGGCCTGTGGAGAGCCTCTGTCATAATCATAGGAGATCGTCTCCGTCGTCTCAAACGGGCGCATCCTTCCTGTCGCAGTCCCACCATCCACCTTTGGAACGCAGGGATTCCAAACACCCCTGAAGACACTGCAACAGTGTGGCTGGCTTTGCCTAATGTCATGAACCTCAAGCAACGTGTGTCAGCTCCTGGCTGTCTCAGCCTCTCAATGGGCTCTGCTCACCACGGCCACCCCACAGGCCCCTTCTGCGTCAGCAGCACTGCAGGATGACAATCCCGCTCTATCCGAGGGCTTAGCACAAGGTTCAGAGTTCCTACGTTCACTGTCAGCCCAGCTTGACCACATGCAGTGAACCACAAAAACACATGCTGTTTAAGATACTTTCACTTCAAGATTGGTTGTATTTTGGATTTAATGGCCCCATACACGAAGTCTTGGTTCCCATGGTGAGGTGATTGGAAGGCAAAGAGCTTCTTCTAAGTGTTAGAGCCATCCTTAGGTACTGAGGATATCACTTTGAAAGGGTTTGGGGACCTGGGCACCTCCTGCTCCTCTGTTCTGCTTCCAGGCCAAGAAGTGAGCGTTTTTACTCTGCCATGTGACTGTACCATGATGTGCTGCTTCAATACAGGCCCCAAATCAATGGGCCCATATGACTATGGACTGGAACCTCTAAAACAGTAAGACCAGATAAACCTTTCCTCTTTATAAATTGGCTCAAGGATTTTGTTACAGTGATAGAAAGTTGAGTTGCTCAAGGTTATTTGCGACTTCAGAAACCTGTTGGCTTTCCTGATTAGACAATTAAAGAACAGGCGAGCAAACAAAACCTTCCTCTTGTAGAATTTGTATGTGTTGGTGATATCCAGTAATACTGTAGGTTGGATGTTGCCTATGGCCTGATAATGATAAGAGCTGGAATGCAAAGAGGACTTATGATGGGCCAGGCACTGTCTTAGCCCTGAACAAACCAAGGAAGTATCTGCCATTATTATTATCACTACTTTGCTGATGAATGCACAGCTAACAAATGCTAGAGGTAGGATCTGAACCCAGGAATTCTATGTACCTCGTCCTGTGAGAATATCCAGAGAGAAAATGTGCTTGATGTAAGTTCAGTGGCTTACCATAAGCAAACAGCTGGAAGGTGATATAGAAAGAACTGCCTGAATTATTGGACTTCAGGATCCTTGAGGTTTTGCAAAACTCTCCTATAAAAGACCTCTACGTAAGGATTTTGAGGTGTGCACTTGAAAGAATTGGAAAACACTAACAGAGATTTATAGAAAATAATCTAGAGCATTTAACTATATATTTCTGTCACCCACATTTGGTTAGGAATTGGTCTGCATACCTAAGATTTTAATTTCACTTTTTCAAAACTTACTCATTGCTACTGGTCCAGTAAAAACATTATTACTAACAAAATACATAAAAATGATATGATAAGTTAATGGATAACTTTTGCAAAATAAAAGGTTCCAAGAACATCTAAAATGTTTTTAAAACCCTGAATTAATATACTTCCTTTATGTGCAACAAAAAATCATAAGTTAAAATTATTATTTATGTTTCATTTTTATTTGCTTTTACTTTTTCGTCACTATGTGTAGAATTAGGTATTTGAGAAGAATATTGGGGGGTTGTTTGATTTTAGTGAATTAGGTAGCATCTAAATAAATCTGGATTGGTTTTTAGCCTTTAAAAAATAACTGACATAAAAAAAAATCATTTGTTTGTACTCTAATATTCTGACACTGGTTCCTGTACCTTAGGACTTTTCAGTTGCTACTTCTGCCTTTGCTCAGAGGTCCTTTTAGAAGACAGTGCCACATCCATTTGCCGTTTCCTTTTTGCCTGTACAAATGCTCCTGATATACGTATGTATTTATATACGTTAGGCAAGTATTCTAGCACTGAGTAAAACCTTCAGCCTTTTAAAAATTGTTATTATTTTGTTTGAGGCAGAGGCTTGTGAAGATGCCCAGCCTGGTCTCAGATTTGCAAACCTCTTGCCTCAGCTTCCCAAGTAGCTAGGATTACAGAAGTGCCCCTTTCCCGTCGCTGACTTCTGATCGGAGGGTCCGCGGGGAGCTCTCGCTGTCCTACAGTGCCTTTTTCTCACGGTGTCAATTCTGCCTCACAGTTTAGGAACATGTAGTGTTGCAGGGTTTTCCAGATAATTTTCAGTGCGGTTTACTTGGTTGGTCATCTTTTGATTTTTTTTCCCTAAAGTGAAAGCTTCTTCAAGAAATGAACCGTTTTTAAACAAAAAAGAACCTCACACAGGTCTGTGAATAAACTAATAAGTCTTTTCGTACCAACTCTACACAGTGGTACCTTATGATCAAAAATTGTTTCTAAATGATTTTTTGTTGGTTTTTTGAGACAGTATCTCACTATGTAGTCCAGGCTGGCCTCAAACTCGGGGTGATCTTCCTGCTTCCCCCTCCCAAAGGCCGGGATGACGGGCGTGGACCACAATGCCGGGCTCACAACCCCCAGTTAGCATCGACCACCATAAAACATATATTATTGAGTCAAGCAAATAATGGACCCTTTGCTATAAACTAAAATATTAGCTGTATTTCTTTTAAGGACTTTCAGAGTATAAAAATCCTGAAAATCAACCCATATTTTTTCTTATTTATTTCTTCGTAACACTGCACTAGAAGTTCCTGAGTTATCCCACCCTCTCCTCAGAAGAGACCAACACCGAAATTTTGATAATTCATCTCTGTATTTTCCTTATCATTTTGTAAGTTGTATTTTCATTCTGACACAAGGCTGTATGATTTTAAGCTTATGAAATTTACTGAAGCTTGTTTCATATATTCCGGGGTTTTTATGGTTCATTGTGCATTTACAATATTTTTTCTTCAATTGTTTCCACAAGATCATATATCATACATGACTTATATATTCTGAGCTAAGTTTATTAAGCACTTTTTTCTGAAGGTTTCATTAATTACTTAGAGATGAGCTAGAAATCTAATGCTACGATGACTGTGGATTACTCTTTCTTGCCCCTTCCCCCACCCTCCTCCCTCCCTCTCTTCCTCCCTCCCTCTTCTTTTCCTTTCTTTTCCTCTCTATGTCTCTCTTTTCTCCTCTGTGTCTCTCCTCTTCTCTGTGGTCAAGTTTGTTTATCATAATTTTTGTCCACAGGGTCTATCAGTTCCTCAGAGAAATGAGTCACAATTCTGCCGCTGAGATTACTCTTGTGAACAAAGGGAAAAACCCAGCGTTGAATACAGAACGAGCACTGTATATTGTGTAACTCACCAAAACAAACAGGTTCAGAGCAGCCCCTGCTGCAAAACACATTACTCTTCCATAGCAAAGCCACACAAAATGGAAAGTATAGAGATGATAAATGACATTAAGTGAGGTCAGCAAGCTTGCTAGTCTTTCGGTTTTCAAACTGTGGTGGATTTCATCATTGTAGGCAAGAGATTTTACACCTGTATTTTAAGACTGTGTTATAATATGCACTAAGGACAAAAGAAAGTAGAGTCATTTATAGTTATAAATATACATTCTTCACCTCAAGAAATCCCTTCACTTAAAGTCTAGTTGCCTACCATGAACTCATACCAACTGTATTATTATTATTATTGTACCAGAAAACTGTGCTGGAGATTTGATGATCTACTGACATAAAGACTGTTGATAATCATTGAAACTCATTAGTGTTTACATGGTATAACTTTCTCCAACTTTTTCTACATTCTTATATTTTAGGTGTGTTTAGATATGTCTCCAAAATAGTATATATTGCATTTTTAAAAATTTATTTTGGAAATTTTTGTCTTGGAATTTAATCCCAATTTAATATTATTATACTCATTCAATGAAATTATTACATTTAAATCTATTGGGGTTTCTTGGTTTTGGAGATGTTTGCTCACTATTTTTCATCTTTTTAGTTCTTTTTTGACTTCCTATAACTGATGAATTTTTAATGCTTTTGTGTGTTCTCCATTAATTTAGAAGTTCTGCTCTATTAGTTTCTACCTTATAAATATGTAGACTCATCAATGTCTAAAATCAATCATGAGAAATAAAATTAAAACAACATTGAGATTCCACCTTACCCCAGTAAGAATGGCTAGCATTAAGAAATCAACCAATAAGAAATGCTGGAGAGGCTGTGGAGAAATAGGAACCCTTCTCCACTGC
>NW_004955800.1:0-1018 GCF_000276665.1 Chinchilla lanigera
GTTTTTAATATTCTGTTCTTTTGCTGTATGTCTGGGGTCTTAATTATTGTATGTGTGGGGGTATATTTTGGTTATGATTAATTGGAGTTCTATATGCCTCACTTATGTGTATGCCAGAATCTTTTTCCATGCTTGGGAAATTTTCTGCTATTATTTCCGCAAATATTCTCTTTATGTCATTTGTGTTGCCTGCTGCTGTTTCATTGATTCCTATTAGTCTTACATTATTTCTCTTTGCCTCATCTTGCAGCTGTTGAATTGCTTTTTCCTGGTTTCTTGTTAATTTTAAGAGATCCTTTCACAATGATTAGCTGCCATTCTGTCTTTGAGATCTGAACTCCTATCTTCAGCTTCATTCAAGCAGTTTTGCCAGCTTTCAGTGGAAGTTTTGATTTCCTGGATATCTCTTTGAATCTGTTTCATGCATTCTACTTCACTCTTGTATTTTCCATTTAACATTTCCATCAGTTTCCTATGCTCATCTATTTTTTATATATGTTTCCTTTAGATATACTGAGCAATTCTTTCATTATTGTTGCCAATTCATTTTTTACCTGAGACATTATTTCTGATCTGATATCTTCTACAGTCTGAAAGAGTTGTTTTTTACTTCCATTGCAATCGTTTTAGTCACTTCAGTGTGTATTTATCAAGTTCTCCTATGTCAATGTCTCCTGAACTTGTTCTGGGTCGGGTGGTGTTCTGAGATTGCACTTTAGTCCTTCATCTTGTCATGTTGAATGCTGGAGGCAGAGCACCCAATCTCCCTTTTCCCTGGGAGCTCAGTAAAGGTTGCAAGCATTCCTAGTTATCTTGGTGGTCAGACTTTCCCCTCATTGGCTGCCTAGATGGGCTGATCACTCTGGAGTGTTCTGGTGCTTGGCATAGTGTACCTAGTACTCCCAGGTCCCAGACATGAACCACGATGTCTGCAGATTGCAGATCATCTGCTCAAGTGTCCCCAGGCACCTCAGGGCATGCATTTGATCCAGAAGCAGGCTGCACTGGTGGCATGATC
>NW_004955800.1:1723-7483 GCF_000276665.1 Chinchilla lanigera
CATGAACCCCCATGTTAGCAGTTTGTGGGCTTTCTGAGCCAGTATCTCCTTGCTGCATCAGGTGCATGGAAGGAGGAGATATGGGCTGTAATGGAGTATTGTTTTCCATCCTTTGATTTTCAGTCTATAAATTTCCTTTTGAGTTAAATGTGTTTCTTTTATTTCTTGTATACAGGATATTGTTGGATTTTGTTTCTTGATCCACTCTGCAGTCTGCTTCTTTTGACTGGTGAGTTGAGACCATTTACATTGATAGTTATAACTGATATGTATTGGCTTATCTTTGTCATGTTACTTACCTATTGTTAGTTCCTCCTTTTTCTCTCTGTTTATTTGCTTGCTCTATTTCCTTTCTGTTGTTGTTCTTGAAGTTTTGGTCATTTTATCTCTTTTTTCTTTTTTTTTTTTTTTTGGTACCAGGAATCAAACTCAGAACCTTGCCATTGCCAGGCAGGCACTTATGCCTGTGAGCTATATCCCCAGCTTTATCTCTTTCTACAATATCTTTCAGTACTCTTTGTAGGGATGGTTTGGAGCTCATGAATTTCTTCAATTGTTCTTTATCATGGAAATATTTTATTTCTCCATTAATTTTGAATGATAGTTTTGCAGGGTACATCAATCTGGGTTGGAAGTTGCTTTCTTTTAGGGCCCGAAATACTTCACACCAAGCTCTTCTTGCCTTGATGGTTTGTGTTGAGTAATCTGCCATGATTCTGATGGGCTTTCCTTTATAGGTAATGTGTTTCTTTTCTCTAACAGCTTTTAATATTCTGTTCTTTTGCTGATTTTCTGGGATCTTGATCATTATATGTCTGGGTGTAGATTTATTTTGGTAATGGCTAATTGAAGTTCTATATGCTCCACTTAACTATATGTCTGATTTTTTTGCATGCTTGGGAAATTTTTGCTATTATTTCTGCAAATATTCTTTTTATGTCATTTGTGTTGATGCTTTCTGTTTCGTTGACACCTATTAATCTTACATTGTTTTTCTTTACTTAGTCTTGGAGTTGTTGAGTTCTTATTTCTTAGTTCCTTTTTTTAAGAGACCCTTCCTTTCACACTTGTTAGTGGCCATACTGTCTTCAAGGTCTGCAACTCAATCTTCAGTTTCATTCAAGCTGTTTTGCCAACTTTAAATGGAAGCTTTAATTTCCTGGATATGTTTGAATCTGTTTTATGCATTCTATTTCTTTCTTATATTTTTCATTCAAGGTTTCCATGATTTTTCTGTGCTCTTCTGTTTTCTTTTCTATGTCTTCTTTGAATGTACTGAGCAATTCTTTCACTATTGTTGTCATTTCTTTTTTTATCTGGAAGATTATTTCTGATCTGATGTCTTCTATGGCCCAATGGAGTTGTTTCTTTTCTTCAGTTTCTATCATTTCAGAAATTTCAGGTATATGACTTGCAAGTTCTTCTGTATCAATGTCTCCTGGACTTGTTCTGGGTGGGGTAGAGGTCTGAAATTGCATTTTGCTCCTTCACTTTGTCATTTTTTAAGATCCAGAGATTCCCAGGAGCTCAGCCTCACTCCCATAATGGTGTGGGAGTGGAAGAAGAAGGATCCAAAGGTCCCCAACATGGCTCCTGTGCTGGGGTGTGGGGGCAGGGTGCAGTCACAGATGCTCCTGAAGCTTTCCGGTGTTCAGTTGGCTCCCAGGTTAGTAATGGAGGGGCAAAGGATGCTCACTGGGTTCCTGAAGCTGTTCGGGGCTCAGCCCAGCTTCCACAAGGGTGAGGGGGTACAGGTCATTGTCACCGAGGCTTCAGATGTTGACTAGGACCCAGCTCATTTCCCATACCAATGGGAGAGTGGGGAGGGCACAGTTACCAAGGCTGCTGATGGTGGGAGATGCTCACAGGTGTTCCTGAAGATATCCAGGTTTCAGCCCATCTTCTGCCAGAGTGGTGGGGAGAGTCATGGCCCAAGGCTTCAGTTGCTGTCCAGGACCCAGCCTGGTTCCCACACCAGTGGGGTGAAGTGAGGGCACAGACACTGAGCCCACGATACTGTTGAGGGTTCATCTTGGCTCCCATGGGGGTGCAGGGCATGCGGGATAAAAACAATTTTGATTTGAAAAAATGCTGTTTGTTTTTCTTTTTTTTTCACTAAAACAATCTACTCTCAAATTAGATAAAACCTGGAAGAGTTAAGCTTCTGTAATTTCACTACTTATACATTTGACTTATAATAATTATGTTTTCTCCATCACTAATTTTTGAAGCCATAAGCATCATTTGAGTATATGGTTCAAAGCAGAAGCAATAATTTAAAACTAACCTGCTTAGCTGGGTGTGGTGGTGCACGCCAGTAATCCCAGCAGTCAAGAGGCTGAGGCAGGAGGCTTGCAGTGAATTCAAGGACAGCCTGGGTTACATAATGAGCTCAAGGCCAGTCTGAACTATATAGCAAGAGCCTGTCTCAAAAAAGAAAGAAAAAGAAAAAAGAAAAAACTTGCTTAAGTAGATATTTGTGAAATTTACAAGTATAAACTGTTAGATTTACTAGTGTTTTCTGTACTAATGGGGACTATTTGAAAGGAGAAATCTAAACCATCTGTGTAGCACACTGTACAAAAGAAATTAGACTTAAAAATGCACATTGAATTTAAATAAACCTTTTCTGACACTCCACCCCTCACTGGCCTAACCAATCTCCTGCCATTACCTGCCCATGAAACACCCTCACTCACCTTCCATTTTCACTGACAGTAAATAATCTGAATGCTTTCTTTTGTGACTTACTGCATTGGTACCATGCTAAAACTGAGAATAGTATAAGATGTTCCAGAAACCCAGAACGTTTCAAAATTCATTCTTTATTTTCTTATAACATTAAGGATTTTTAGAATTAAATAATTAATCTATATAATTTAACTTATAATGAACGTAAACTAGAATTCTAATATTGTTTCTTCCTCCTTCCTTTTTTTTCTTTCTTTCAAAATGGTAAGCCAGTTGTTCCAATATCATGTATTAAATAATACCTTTTCCCCCACTGATTTTAATGGTACCTTTATTGTATATTAAGTTCTGGAATCAAAAATAGCTAACACTTTACAACTCCTTAGAGCCTGCCCTAATAGCAATTCTATCTGTGCTATTACCGCAGCTCCAAACATATATGGGTATTGGAATGTGGTTAATAAAACAATGAGGAACCAAATGTTTAAAGAGTTCAATTTCAATTATTCACATTTCAATTGAAATAGCCACGTGTGGCCAGTGTCTTCCAGGATGGACAAAGCACATTCAGACAAACATATAGATATTCTTTTAGAATCTATTATCACATGACATTGAAATGATATATTAAGCTGAGGCATATTTCATTTGTAGAACAAAGCCTACATGGTAATCCTAGATTTGACTTGCTAATATATTATTAATGTAATAAGATGGAGAAAACTGCACTCACTAGAAGTCTTACTGGAGAAGGTGCTGTATTTATTCAGAAGAAATACTTCGTAAGTCTCCTGGGTTGGTATATAAGACCATGGGGGGATGTACAGATAACAAGGATAATGGAATTTGCTTTCCATAATGAAGGAGAATGGAATTTTAAGTCCCAAACAGAATAATTAAGAGGGGCTGAGAGAAGCCAATGAAGCTAGGTGTTCTCTGGGGGAATAAGAAAAACAAAGCATTTGTAATACCATAGAAAAAGAAATAGGGAGAAAAGAAATTTCACATGAGGGTTTTTCTAACAAAACTCTACACATCATGTGATATAATCCCTTTTGGTCCCACAAATTTTCAGTAAAATCCAAAAAGTTCATCGATGATGGTGTGCAACTGTGTGCTATATATTGGATAGTGAACAGATATCCTATTTCCCTATAATTCCCAACATGTGGTAGAATTTAATTTCCTCAACTTTTAAAATTAATTGTGACTTCCATTGAGCAACAAATATAAGTGGAATTCACCATGAGTTATTTCTAGACAGTAATGTTAGGTGCCTACACATGGTTTTTTACATTCGTTTTCCACTGTCAAGGCTATTATCCATGTTTAGAATAACAGAATCTCTGATGGTCAATGTCTCTGAGTGAGGATGGTAAAGAGAACAGCTTGTACCAATCTATGATGGACATGAGAGTGGAAGACAATTCTTTACTACCTTAAGCCACTAAAATGTGTAGATTATTGCCATAACATAATCACTTTATCCTGATATGGAAATTGACAGCTTATAGCGGAACATTGTTGCACATCTTTAAACTTAAGTATTTGGAATTGGATTAAGAAATAGAAGATGGGGGTAAAGAAAATATCGCTGGGTCATAAAAAGGTGAAACTCCATTGTCCTCATCTGTTTTATTTTACTGTAATGGAGTAATACAGATTAGGTAATTTGTTTAAAAGATAGAAATTTATTTGGCTTACAGCTCTGGAGTGTAGGGGATCAAAGAGTGAAGTGCTGGGTCAGGTGAAGACCTTTTTTACAACACCCCATGGCAGAGAGCAGAAGAGCAGAGAGAAAACAATATGGGAATAAGCACATTTGAATAATAACTGACCTTTTGTAATAATGAACCTGTTCCCGTAATGACATCAATCCATTCATGATCCCTGATCTTCTAGGTTCCACTTCCTACCACTGTTACATTGGGGATTATGTTCCTAACACAAGAAATTTGGGGGACCCAGTCTAGTGATAGTACTCACGTTTTACAGTGAAAAACCATTTGGCACAAGGTCAAGAAATCAAAGATATACAACAATTACAAGAACTATGCCTAAAAATAAATGTGGGTAAATCTATCGGCAAATAAAGCTGACTAAAATCTCAAAGAAAGAAGCCATTCATGTTCTTTAGAGATTTGTACTGCATAAGACCTACTAATCTAGAGTGAAAGCATTTCTGACTATCATCTGACAGTAGACCTCAACCTCCTGTTGACAGGAAGTGGATTGACAAAGCTGGCTTCAATAAAGGGCATAGCCTCTGGTGTCCACTTGAGACAAAACCACATAGAAATGGAAATGGAAGAATTTCTTCAAAGTAGAAGCCAGGAACAACGAAAAATAATGAGCAAGGAAGCCAAATCAACACTTGATCAAGAAAAACCCATATCCAGAAAAGGGCCTCTTTTCCTGTCATCAGAAAAATATTTATATAACTCTATAAGAAATTTAAAGAAGATTTAACACCAATTCTTCTCAAACTCTTTAATGAAATTCAAAGGGAAGGAATTCTCCCTAACTCATTCCTGAAGGCAAGGATTACCTTGATACTAAAACCAGAGAAAGACCCATCCAAAAAAGAGAACTACAAGCCAATCTCCCTAATGAATATATATGCAAAAATTCTCAATAAAAACTAGCAAACAGATGCAACAATTCATCAAGAAGAATATACATGGTGACCAAGTGGGATTCATCCAGGAATACAAGGATGGTTCAATATATGCAAATCAACTAATGTAATATCCCATATTAATAGAGCCAAAGACAAAAATCACATCATCATCTCCACTGATGCAGAAAAAGCCTTTGATAAAGTCCAACACTCATTAATGATTAAAAAAGACCCACAGAAAATAGGAATAGATGGTCTTTACCTCAATCTGATTAAAGCCATCTATGACAAACCAACAGCTAACATCATATTAAATGGACAAAAATTGAAAGCTTTCACTTTAAAATCTGAAACACAAGGATGTCTACTGTTACCACTCCTATTCAATATAGTTCTGGAAATATTATCTAGAGCAATTAGACAACAGAGAGAAATAAAAGGAATAAGGA
>NW_004955800.1:8973-19649 GCF_000276665.1 Chinchilla lanigera
AGTGACAGATGTGCACCCATGTTTATAGGAGCACAATTCGTCATAGCTAAATCTTGGAAACAACTCAAATGCCCATCAACTAAGGAGTGGATAAGATGTGATATTTTTATACAATGGAGTATTACTCAGCTATAAAAAAGATAGACTTGAGATTTTTGTAGGTAAATGGGTGCAATTAGGGACCATACTCATAAGTGAAGTAAATTGGAGCCACATGTGTAAACATCATATCGTCTCCCTGGTGTAGGAATCTAAAACAGTAAGTAAAACTCACAACATGCAATAGATGATATGAAAGGGAAAGAAATTTCCTAAAGGAAGGAAGAACTGGGATGAAGGAGAGAAGAAAAAGAAAGAAGGAAAGTAATAGATAGATAGATAGACACATAGATAGACACATAGATAGACACATAGATAGATAGGATACCTGTACTGTTGATGTCTGATGGTATATTGAAAGGAACAGTTAATGCTTAAAATTTTTTATATTTTGACAAGTTTTGCATGCTTGTGTCTGGTAATCTGAATAACTGATTTGAACACAACAATATGCAATGGAACAACCACTGGTGAATTCATACCGTCTTGTCTAGTGAAACTCTGTATTATTTCTAATGTTTTATTTAATAATTTTTTATTCTCTTTATTTGTTTGAACAATCCTCCATTCTTACATCTGGTAATCTGAGCAACATAGCTGAAGACAATAACGTGTCATATAACAACGACTGTTAATTCCTACCATTTTGTTTTGAAACCCACTACCACTCTAATGTTCTTGCTTTGTTTTGTTTATATCTGTGATGTTGGTATGTTGCTATTATTCTTTTTTTACTACTCTCTTTAAAATAAAAAAAGAAAACTAATTATTGTAAGGCTGTGGATGTAGCTCAGTGGGAGAATGCATGTACAAAGTACTGCATGTACAGAGCACTGCATGTACAAAGCCCTGGGTTCAATCACTACCTCCTAAATAAGTAAATTAAATGTTTTTAACTGACCCAAGCCCTGTGCATGTTGAATATGTGAAAGGCAGATAACATTTTAAAACATAAGTCTCTAGACCAAAAGAAGCTACATCCAGACCTGATAGAGACTATTTTAAAAAAAAGCATTACCTCCTTCTTTATGAAGAGACCATCACACATCATCCAGAGGCCCTGGACTTCAAGACTGGTCTTGTTATACTAGGGAAATTTTGAATAGTGTCCCGTGAAAATGGGCCAGTTATATTTTCAGTAGGCAAAGAAGTGAAGCAAATATTTGGTGGCTACAGAAGAATTTTCTGGTAATCATTAGAAATTCGCAAACATTTTAATTCTTTCAATATTCAGGGTAAAAATAGGATTGTTCTTAATCAATCTTTAGTAGGTGCAGCCATGTGGCTCACCTTTACCAAGGATATGGAAGTGGAAATTATGTGTATCATCTCTGTGACATTGTTTTAAGAATCAGAATAGGAATCTTCTTGCTTCCTTTGTCTTGTAGCAGTCACTAAGTAATATTCTAAATGGTTGACTGAATTTCTGTATTCCTAACTAAGGAAATCCCCAGCTAACCATTGGGAGTGCATGCAAGAGTTAAACTGTCATTGTTTCAAATGAAAGACTGAGAACTTGGGCTTGTTATAAAAAAATTTTGTCTGTTCTGACAAATAAAACTTGATTGAGTTTTCTGTACAAACCAAGGAAAGGAGTCAGCCTGTGAGGATTAGAGAAAGATACCTTCTGGTCACATTTAGAATATGTGCATCTATATTCATTATATTAATTATATTGGGCTCATTTTTCAGTTTTTATGTCATGGTTATGGTAACCTTATGAACAGAGAAAATTTATGGGTTTCTTCTCTATGCTTTATAATAGTAAAATAAAGGAATTATCTGTTCCTTAATAAACCTGTAAAACCATTTTGGTCAGAGATATTTCAACTCAAAAATGAAAGATACCTAAATTCAATTAGTTTAGCAACAGTATTAAAGAAATTTGTGGTCTCACATGTAAGAAAGATATGAGTAGCCTTAGGGCCTCAGACAATAGTGAACTGTTTCTGATAACATTGAACTATTTCTCTTTTTCATTCCCCTTTATCTCTGCCTGCATCTGAGTTCCACATCTGTGTGCGTTTCTGCCTGTTTCGATCTCCATCTCTTGTTAGTTTCCGGCTGTGTCTCTCTGCCTCGGTGTTACCACATCCCCACCTTATCCTCTCTGTTTCTGTTTCTCTGTCTCTATTTCTGTGCCCCTCTCCCTCATATTTCTCTGTGGGCCTTACGTCTGGGGAAGAGCTTATATCTATGGGAGGGGATAGCTGTGACATAAAACATCCCCACTCAGCAATCCAGAAGAGAACTTTCCCCACAGATAAACTATATAATTACAACTATGTAATTGCAGATAAACTGATTAATTTTGTTTGAGTTAATGTCCCACCTTAGATCAGCTTATACAGATATTTGTTAATATGGTCAAATTTAGGTTTAATTCTGATGGGCAGCAGTTAGTGTACTATAATGTCTTGTTATCACAGCATATCACTGGGGTAAAGAAGTATGTGTCCACGGAGGAAGGAGTGGTAGTGAACAGGGGTGGGAGCAGGACGAGGAAGGGGAAGGAGAAAGAGGGAGAGAAGAACAAGAAAGAAGAAAGGAGAAGACATATAATTGTTAGATAAATAAAAACAGTAGGCAATCATTCCCCCAAAAAAATGGATTTAGCTCTGAAAGGAAATAAGTCTTTGCAACCTGGACAAAAACCCCACCACCACCATGGTCATTGGTCCATTCAAGCTTTTTGTAACTCCACTTGATTTCATTAACGCATGATTTTTTTAGAAAAGTATCTAATTGATCTAGATTTTCAAATGTATTGGCAAAAGATTGAACAGGCTTTTCCTCATAATGTCCATCAAAATCACTGCTAATGACATAATACTGAAGGAAATTCTGTTAAAGCAGTCCCTGAGGAAACAAGACAAAAATATTTTAGGCTTCAGCTCTCTCTCTCTGTTTACAAAATCCAGGAATAAAATGGAGTGTGTCTGGAGAAAGGATGAACCGTATATCCTTCAGGCCATTCTCCATATATACTTCTTTTTGCAACTGAATTTTTGATAGGTTCTGGGCAGCAGAGGTTTCTAGGTTACCACCTTGGACAAGGAGTTGAAGGCAAATTATTTTACAGTGCTCAGTTTCATGTTCCCTTGGTCAGTCTGAAGAGAGTTAGCATTTTCTTATGAAAGTGAAACCACCTAAATAAGACATGAAGAGAAGACTGCCTCCAGACCATACAAACTTACTTCATGGGATAAGTACTCATGCATAAGGCTGTTTTCCCCAGAACAGCTAAACAGGTGAATAGAACACAAGATACTAGACTACAGAATGACAGCATCCTGAAAAAGTGCGGGAGCGAATGTATAGTCGTCAGGGGAGATAGACATAGCAGGTGGAAAAATAAAATAACATCCAGGTCTCATCAAGAAAGTGGCAGATGAAATAGGCCTTGTAACATGAGGATGATTTAGATGGGCTGAATGTAAGCAAAGAAGGGGCGAGAGAGAATTTCATATGCTTGTCTTATGAAACGTTATGCTTCTTTAGAGTTTAAAACAGGACTGAAAAGATAAAGCGAAGATTGGGTGAAAGGATAACCAAACTAGTGTTCAGACGCCATGATACAAGGAAATCCAAGCTATATACTGAGTGATGTGGACAGTATCCCTGGGCAACCAAAGGCCTTTCTTGTTGCATCTCCTTGAGTTCACAGTAGAAGGGTCCCCATGAGTGACCCCGGCTACAATTACACAAAGCAGAGGAAAAGGCAGCTTCACTCTGCCCACGTTCAAACCAGCACTAAGAAAATTATAGGGTGAAACCACTAAGTCGGGGTGGGGTTTGCTGCTTTAAGTGTATGCTCCAGTATGGTACTGCTTGTACAGTTGTGTGCTACCTTTATTCTAATGGACTATACTAGACTTCTGAATCTTATACATCCTTCATACATAAATGATGAACTTTTTTTTATTCAGGAAGTACCCAGAGGCATGGGTAATGAATAAAAAAGTAAATCCAATACCAGTGGTGTTCATTATATTGTTCCTTTTAGCTCTTTCCTTGTGTGTTTTTTTCTTGCAATTTCTCCATATTATAAAACCTTTCTATTTTTTATGACATCAACAATGCTTTAAATTATTGTCTAGGGTATATTCTAAACCAGGACTCTACTTTTTTTATTAAAATGCACATAAGAGCAGACATCACAAGAGTGAGGCCCTGGGGTGGGCTTCTCTGGGGTTTGAAAGCTCACTGCCGTAGATAGAAAATCATCCTGCCTCCATTCTCCAAGGCTGTCCAGCTGGGAATGCAGATTTCTGTGGAAGTCTGGAATGCAATGTGAGGAATCATGGCAAGTTTGTTGGAGCAGCTTGTTCCTTGATTCAACGTCCCCAGGAAACAGGTGCAAAGCTGTTCTGATTCTTTGTTTCTGCTCTGCCCACCTTAGGTAATGCCAGCTTCAATAAGCAGTCTTGCTCTCATCAAAAAGTAGAATCATTTGGTCTTTTAACTGGTTCTCGTAGCCTTTTGCATGTCGGCAGGTGGTGGAAGACTGCATTTCATGGAGCTTCTTTCTGTGTCTCTCTCCTTGTGAGCAATGAGTTTAGATCAAAGAGGTCCAGTTATGATCTTTATATTCCTCCAGTTTCAGTATCAGTCCATAGCAAAGAGCAAGTATTTGGTAATTCTCGGCAGAATCTAATTAAATGTGAAAACTAAAAATATTACCTGCTAAAAAAATATAAACATTTTAAATGGAAGCAACAATCACATGATTAATTTTGACAAGGCTATTTTAAAAAGAAATTGGCTTTTCTTTCTAGAAGCTGAAATCTAATTTATAATTTGACCCTAACAACAACTATCTATATTCCAAGTAAGTGCATAATCTAAGACTATGTGGGGCCAAGGGTGGTGGTGCACTTTTAATCCCAGCACTTGGGAGGCTGAAGCAGGAGGATCTCTGTAGTTATGAGGCCAGCCTGAGCTACATAGTGAGCTGAAAGCCAGCCTGAAATACACAGTGAGATCCTGTCTTTAAAACAGAGCAAAACAAAAGATTATTTTGGGATCCCTTTTTATTATTATCATTAGTAGTAGTAGTAGTATTAAGGTAAGGTCTTAAAAAGCAGGAAAATGAAGAAAAGTAAAAAGTTAATGATTTACACTTTTTTTTATCCTTATGGCTGCAGAGGAAATACAGATAAAACAACTTTTACCAAATTCCAAACTAGAATCATTCAGCTTAGAAGCCATTGAATCCACTGAGCCAAAAAACAAACAGCAATGAAACGAAAAGTTTCTGGAAGGGAGTGACTCCATAGGTGCTGTCAACCCCTCCCCATTACCTGACTGTCGCCCCCAAATGAGCACCCATCTTTTCTGGAATACAGTGTCCACAGAGGACGCAGCATAGCAGTGCTAAATGAAGCCGAGGAGACTGACATCAGACTTTTGTCAACCACCTTTTTAAAATGAACTTTATCAAATTATAAAGTATATATTACAAACTAGACTCATTTAAAGTGCACTGCTAGAAATTTTTTCACAATTTATATGACCACAATTTGGAACCAACACTGAAAAAGAAACACATAAAAACAATTCTTCACTTTAAAATATTAATTGTGCCTCTTAGCAATCAATTCTACCTCACTTACGGCCCTGGGAAAGTATCTGTGTTCTGTTACCATAGGTTAGTTTGGCATTTTCTAGAATTTCAAGTAAATGGAATCACACAGAATATATGCTTTTCTGATTGGCATCTTTGCCTCACATGACATTTTTCTGGTTCGACCTTCTTTTGCATTCCTTTCTCTTTAATGCTGACACTTAACTGTATGACTATCCCAGTTGTTCGTTTACTCACTTGTTGATGGGCATTTGGGTTGTTTCTAGACTGGCACTATTAAGAATAAAGTTGCTATGAATTTCATAAATTTATGTGGTGCTATGGCTTGGATCTCAATGTTGCCCCAAAGCTTCGCATGTGCGTATGTGGAGATTTTTGGAGGTGCCTGGATCGTGGGTGTGAAATGCTGGATAAAGGTATGTGATAACTAAAATGGTTTAGCATAGTTCCGGGTGTGGATAATGCAAGCCCCACCTTCAGTGTGGGTGGTACCAATCAATAGGCCTGTAGCCTGTATGAAATATAAAGGGACAGAAAGAAGACAGGCTTGCTGTTTGCTGCTGCCTACCTGGTCTGCCATGGACTGTTTCTCTTCTGGAATGTCCCTCTGCCATGCCTCCGTACCCTGGAGTCAGCTGACTATACGCTGACACCTCCACAAACTGTGAGCTAAAATAAGCCTTTTCTCCTTTAATTTTGGACATCAGGTATTTTATCTCAGCAACAAAAACAGTAAGACATGTGGACATATATTTTCATTATTATAGAATACTATGTATGATTGCTGAGTAAAATGATAATTGCAGGCATGATTTTATAAGACCATGCAAACCTCATTTCCAATCGTGTGTACAATTTTACTTTCCTTCCAACAATGCATGAGAGTTGCATATGCTCCCTATGTTTGGCCACATTTGATATTGCTATTATTTTTTATTTTTCAAGACATCCTGGTGGGAGAGTAAATGTATGTCACTGGAGTTTTAGTTTGCATTTCCCAAAGGCTAATAATGCTAAGCATCTTTTTGTGTACTTATCGACCATTAGCATATATCCTTTTTTTGCAAAGTATCTGTTCCAATTTTTTGCTTATTTATTGTGCTGTTTGTCTTCTTGTTTTTGAATTAGGAGAATTCTTTACATATTCTGGGTACAAGTGCTTTCTCTTAATATGTATGCTTTGAGTATTCTCCCAATCTGTGGCATGCCTTGCATTTCCTTAATAGTTCCTTTCAAGAAACAAATGTTTTAATTCTGACAAAGTCTAGTTTATTCTTGTTTTCTCTGGTTTGCACTTCTATCTTCTAAAATTTTTACATTTTGGTTTTTATGTTTAGGTCTATGATCTGTTTCAAAATAATTTTTGTGTATGTGATAAGTGCTAAGATTTCATTTCATTTCATGTGTGTATCCAGTTACTCCTGCATTATTTGTTGAAAGTTCTACCACTTGATTCCTTGATTTACCTTGAACTCTGTCAAACATCAAGCTACTGTGAGATATATACATAATATATATAGTCGTCCCTCACTATATAGTGGTTCACTTATTGTGGCTTCACTGTATCCAAGTTTTTTTTAAAAATATACCTAATTCTGTATCATGGAGTTTTTGCTATATTGTGGGATTTTGCAGTATATAGGTATTTATATAATATTTATGATTTTAATTATTTTTGCCTAAAAATTTTTAAACAATATAAAAAATATTAAACATGCTAACTCAAACATATTAAATGAATATTAAATCAAAATAAAATACAGTATATATTTCATCAGTGGATGGATACTGTACTGTACACAATGGAAATACACTACTGCTTGCACAAATTTGCCAATGTGAGGGTGTACACAGCATGCTATTGGCTGATGGAATGGAAGGCGACCAATCACAGCACTGTGTTATGTGTCCTGGGCACTGATTGGCTCAGTGACCCTAGCGTCAGTCTGTTTGCACTCCCACACTGTGCCCATATGTTCAGCATCTCTCCTTGTCCACTTCACATCAAGTACCCACATAGAAATTTACATGTGGTTAAAATGACATAGGTTTAAGAGTATAGAAAGTGTTTAAGAGCATATGAAGTGTTTATAAGACTGTGGAAAAGGTTAATAAGAGAGTGGAAAAGGTTTACTGGAGTGTAGGAAGGGTTTATAAACCCTTAAAATATATATAAAGAATAAAATAAATATAACACCACTACTTCATGGATTTTCACCTATTGCGGGATCTCTGGAACGGAACTCTCGCGATAGGTGAGAGATCGCTGTAGTGCTTAAACAATATGGCAAATGTTTAAATTCTAAAAAAAATATGACAATAAAAGACACATTGCCATTAATCCCTTTCAAAATATTCCCTTTCGCTTCAAACACACTTTCACTATTGGTCTTACCATTTTTGAAGCTTTTCTGGAAGTACTTGTCAGTAGCTCAAATTGCATTGTCATAGCCATCTCAATGCTCTGAATTCTTTCAAAAAATTTACCTTTCACAGTCATTTGGACTTTGGGAAAGAACCAGAAGTCACACAATGCCAGTGAATAATGTGAATGAGGACACATCATAATTTTTTTATCTGACAGTAATAGCTATAAATATTTTAAACTGATTTAGGAAATCAAGGTATCCATAAAAAGACACAGAAGAGCACTTCCAGAACTGCTTCAGAAAATGGCAAGAGCAATGGCATAAGTGTGTTCAAAGCAAGGAGGCATATTCTGAGGTGGATTAATAGCAGTGCATCTTTTACGGTAACAAATTGTATAAAAATCTAAATTTCACCATATATTTCTTATCTCATATATTATATATGGGTCTATGCCTAGTCTGTTCTATTCTATTGATCTATATGTCTATTCTTATGGAAATTTATTATCCTTAATTCTGTAACTTTATGGCATCTTGAAATTACTGTGTGTTTTCTAACATGATTCTTAATTTTCAGGATTGTATTGATTATCCTGGGCTCTCTACATTTTGATATAAATTGAATAATCAATTTCTAAATATTTACAAAAGACAGTTTATAAAGGTTTTGATTGAAATTATGTTCAATCACTAGAAGAAATCTGGAAAATCAAAACATTTTAATAACACTGATTCCTCCAATCCATGTATTATCTAGATAGATAGATACATACATAGAACTTTAATTTTCATCAGCAATGTTTGAGTAATAGTCTATGTACCAGTATTATATGTTTTGTTAAATGCATTTTAAAGTATTTTTATTTATGACATATTTTTTAAATTTGATTTTCCAAGTCTTCATTATTAGTCTTGAAAAGTGCTCATTTGTTTGCTTTTTGTTTTGTTTTTTTTTTTCTGGTACCAGGAATCGAACTCACGACCTTGTGCTTGCCAGACAGGCGCTGTGCCACTGAGCTAAATCCCCAGCCCCTTCATTATTAGTCTTAAAATTGCAGTATATTGAACTTGCATTGTGTTATGTGGCTAAATTAGTCCAAGTAGTTTTTCACAAATTCATCAAGATTTCTTCCATATACAGTAGCATCATATTTCTACCAATACAAAGTTTATTTCCTCCTTCCTCATCTCCATACCTGTATTTCTTTTCTTTGCTGTGTAGCTAGAATATCCACAAAACTGTTTAATTAGGGTGGTGAAAGGATACACCCTTGCCTATTCCTCAATTTAGAGGGAACTCATTCAATATCTCACTATTAATCTGATGTTAGTTGTAGGTAGCATATTCCACTTACCAGCTGAAACTTTCTTCTATTTATTTATTTGCAGGAATATTTCTTACTTATTAATTATTGTTCACTTTTTTTAAACATTTTGCTTCACATATTTATTTGCTTAATAATGTCCTATAGGTTTTGTAGGCTTCCTTTAGTGTTTTCATTTTATTTTATTATTTGCTTGTTCATTTATTTATGGGGAAGTTATTTCAAAAGAACTGTCTTCAGAAATTCTTTCTTGTTTGATGTAATCTAATGTGTTTGATGTAATCTAATGTCTGTTTGATGTAATCTAATGTCAAAACTCTCAGTTATATTTTTACTTCATTGATTAAATTCTTCAGCTCTAACATTTTTGATTAGTTCCTGTTACATCTTTACCTCTTAGTTGAACTTGTCATGCAAATCATGGATTGTTTTCTATATTTCATTGAAGCATTTATCTATATTCTCTTGCACCTCATTGAATTTCCTTAGGATAATAATTCTTAATTCCTTTTCAAGTATTTCATAGATTTCCATTAATTACATCATGGTCATTTTCTGGACAAAAGTTCCTTTGGTAGTGCACGCATCCTTGTACTTTTGTGCTTTGTCCCTATGTTGATGCCTATGGCACTGGTAAACAGTCATATCTTCCATTTTTATGCAGTAGCTTTCATGGGGAAAGAGTTTTTCATTTAGATGTGTTGTGTCAGTTCAATAGGTGCTTTGGCTTTGGTTCTGAGTGGGCCCAGAAGTGTTGTGTCTCCGGCTATAATCCACATCAGTGGCATCTCTGAATACTTCAAGGTCTAGATTAAAGGCATTTCTGGAAGCACTGATACAACATTACAGTGGAGGTTAGCCACTGGTGTTGTGCATGGCCGACACCTCCATGCTGAAGGCTGTGGCAGCAGTTAAAAATATGTATTGGGAAAAGGACAGTCTCTTCAATACGAGATACTGGGAAAACTATATCTATAAATCCAGAAGAATAAAATTTAACCCCTGCCTCTCACCATATTAGAAAGTAAACTCAAAATGGGTCAAAGACTTGAATGCAAGACGTGAAACTATGAAACTGCTAGAAGAAAACATACAGAAGCACTTCAAGACATTGGTATATCCAAAGATCTTTTGGACAAGAACATAGGCAACAAAAGCAAAAAATGGGCAAATGGAATTATATCAAATTAAGCAGCTTCTGCACAGCAAAAGAAATGAGAGAGCAAAGAGAACAACCTACAGATGAAGAAAATTTTCAAATTGAAAGGATTAGCTTCAAGAATATAAGGAACTTGC
>NW_004955801.1:0-19256 GCF_000276665.1 Chinchilla lanigera
TGGACATTTTCAGTGTGTAATTCTAGTAAGGAAGACAGTTTAACACTCAATTTTTTTGCTTAACGGGAATGTGCAAAAAAAAAAAAAAAAAAAAACAAAAAACCAAAAAAAAAGGCTGAGATGTACCTGTCAGTTTGAAAAAACAAAAAGTCACAGAGATACTTAGCATTTGTGAAGATGCAATTTAAGTTATAATTTAAGGGAAAAAAAAATACACACCTTACTTTAGGCCAAGTGTATGAATACAACTTACAGATTACCAAGCTGAAGTCTACATTAAACATTCTAAAGCCTGATTTCTAACATTTTGTTAAAAGTAAATTGAACAAAAATCACCCATGGATTAGAATGAGCTCCAACACCATAGAGAACAAAGCCCTCCAGGGGCCCTGCTTCCCCCAAGTAGCACACAAGGAGTTGGAGTTTACAATAAAACCCACACAGTTCTTTTATACAAATACATAAAGTGGAGACCAACAAGTTCCTAAAGCATAAAAGAGTTTTATGAAAATACATTTTTCCCTGTAATTTTCACTTTAACAGTGATAGTCTTAGCAGCAAAAATTTGCTGGGAATGTTAGAAAAAAAGAAAGCTACACACATCCACTGATTTAAAAACAAACTTGGCTTTAGGGGCGGGGAGGTTAAAAGGGTAACCCAGTCACCATCCTCTTGTGCTGTAAACGTCCACCACACGTGCAGGTGCTAACCGAGTGTCGTACAAGTAACACTGAAGTGTTCCTAGCAATGGCCATGACTACATGCCGGTTAGGACCGTGGGAACCTGTGGCAAAACTCAACACTTTGAAACTGGTTCCCCTTATTCCTACTTCATTTTTAAAAAAGCTGGATAACCCTATACGCAAACAGGACAAGGCCGGTATTATTTTACCATCAACCACTTGTTTACTATAAAGCATCTGTAACAAAAACTTATGAACTCCCTCAAATCTAAAAAAGAAACACAAAACCAACTGCCACTTCCTCCCCAGGCTGCACACAGAGCTAAGAGTTGGACCACATCCAGTCATAGCACAAGCACAACTCTCTCGCATTTATTTCTCCAAAGTCATACACGGGCCAATTTCTCCCCCTGGAAACAGAAACTGCTTAGTACACGAGTGTGCGCAGATCTTCTGATCAATGCTGGCCCACCACTGAACCGCAGGTACTTATGGGCCCTGGACACTTCGCACCTGAGGGCTGCACCTGCACCACCCAGTCTTCAACTGAAGTCCCACCCAGGACAGACCGACACGAGCAGACACAAGAGCAAGCCGCTGGGCACTGGTGAGCTCGTCTGCTACCAAGGCAACAAGATTCATGGGGCACAAAGCACGAACTCGGTCATGAGCTCCTGCATCTCACTCGGATGCCAGTCTCCACAGGAGGTGCTATCAGCCACCTGACAGCTCCTGGGAAGGGACAAGGATGTTCTGCATAACCATGGCTTCCTTCCAAGCGGAACACCTAGGCCTTTAAGAAATGGTGCTTCAGACAGCAAGTGTGTAACACCCTGTTGTCTCAATTTAAAGGCAAAACGCACACGCAACTTCCCCTTCCACTCCTTACTCCACGGAGCCTCGTGAGCTCCCACAGCCCGCGGGGTCAAGCGCCTATGTAGCTTTTACATCCATAAGGTTCATCTGCAACTAACGACACCAGCACAGCGTCCTCTGAAGTATGTTCTCACGCTCGCTCTTCTTTCTCCATAAGGGTTTACTGTCCATGGTCTAGAAATGATCAAAATTTGTGCTTTTAAACCCATTCCTGGCGATCCCCTTCTCCAGGGGGATGAAGAAGTAACAGCACCTCATAAATAGAAACTACAAAACCCAACCTACAAAACTCAAGAACTCCTTCACAAGCGATGCACTTCCTTCTAAAATGAAAAGGCAGTTCCTGAATTACAGTAAAGCAGCTCACAGGGTTAAAGGCCAGTGTCTGCAGAGGAGAGGCTCACGCCCAACGCCGCACTGCACACCAGTCCCCACCTTGGAGCGCGAGCGGGAACAGAACAAAGAAACGCAAGGACAAGAGTCTCGGTCACAGCGTGGCGGCATGGTTCATTTGGTACGAGCGCTGGTCGCCGAGATTGGGGAAGCCCATGGGAGCGGAGAGCCTGGCTTTCTTCCTGGCGGCCGCCGAGACGGGAAGGCCTCGTGTGTGGGCAGCGCAGACGGAACCCACGGGTCGCACAGCCTTTGGGAGAGCTCATCGATACCCTGATTGCAGTCCATTAAGAGATCACTTAGGGTTAGTTTAACAAACAAGTGAACATTAAAAAATCTTCCAAAAACCTTTCACTCAAACGTATTTTGCACTTTAGACAGTTCTGAAGAAGGGAGAAGACAGTCTCTTGACACTTAACATGGAAAGGTTTTATTGGCCTAATCTTCCTCAAGAAAGTTTTAAATTATCTAGAAGTTCTTAGAAGGTCAAAGAGAAGAAAAAGCTTTAGGGGCGGTGGGAGAAGCAGCAACTTGGCAATAATCCCTCAGGTGACTTGGCGTCTTCAGGCTTCCTTTTTCTCCAGTAAAATTTTGTGCAACTCATCCGCATCCTCGCTGGTTTTCACCCGGATTAACATGGTGGTGGGGGCACTGGCGCTCTTCTCATCCAGGGGCGGGTTAGGGACACACACGATCAGGACGTTGTTCTTCCCCGTCCGTGTGCACGGCATGTTGGGTGGGATGAGGACATTCAGCAGTATGTTGCCTGCATTCACATAAGAAAATGCACATCACCATTCCACAAACCAGAGCTCCCCCAAGGGGTTTGGAGTAAGCTAAACACTGAAGTGACTTATACTTAAGGGATCTAAAATTGGGAATCACCAAGAACCTCATCCAATTAGGCAATGGTCCCGTCAGCCGCCAGCAGCGTGCCTGAGGGGGGTCCCTGCGCTTCAGGAGGCGCAGGCCGAACCGCCCGAGTCCTCATGTGTCACAAGAACAAGGGCGAGTGGGCAGCAAAAGACCACCACCACTGTCCCAGAGCACGCCACGCCGGCCAGAGGGACATTATGGTGATATTTCAAGTTAGTCAGCATGGGGGAAAAGGCTGGTGGGGTCTCGCAGGGCCGATCACACCTTAGAGCCGAGACCCTTGCTGGGCGTGGCTCTCGGCCTGCAGCACGAGTGAAGGGTGAAACTTCTACCATATGAAAAGGTTCCTATAAATGGTTAATCCCCCTTGGGTGTTTATTAAACCACCCAACTTATCTCTAGCTTCTGTTACATTTCTAACATAAAAGAAAATGAAAACCACTTTGGCTGCTTTTTGGTGATAGTTTTAATACACCTACTTTTTCTTACACAGTTATTTTCACGGTACTCAAAACCAAGTGGAAAATCAGTAAGTACAGGATAAATTTGTCCTGAATGATCTCTTGCACTACACATCCATAAACAAAGGAAAGACACTCACCTAAATTGGTATCGGCCCGCACTAAGAGCTGTGTCTTCTGATTTGCCATAGGTTTTAAATGCAGGGTACCCACACCCTTCTCTTTAAATTCATTATCTTTCTTGTAAAATAGCTTACACCTGTGAAGCCAAGTAACAGGTATAATCAGGCCTTCAAAAATAGGTTGCACGGTTCTCCAATGCCCACCATATAGAGCTGTGAGAAAATCTGAGCCAATCAGAGAACTGCATCGAACCAGATGGGCTAGGCCTGGGTAAAACCACAACACAAAAACCCAGCTGCATGATCGAGAACCCGTCCCTACTCCTTCACACCGAGAGTGAGCCCTGGAAAACGCTGAAAGAACATTTTCTGAAACCATCTTTCCTCCAGTCAGTGCAAATCTCAGCCTAGAGCCCTGTACCCCGGGTCTGTTCCTCCGTTGTCCTCCAAGGACAGGGCGGACACGACAGACCTTTGTCCCACATCTCCACCACGCTGCTCCCCCCCATTTTCTCCAATTCTGCCCCGTGTCTGAGTGCCCACGGTGCCCGACACGCCTGTGCCGTGCTCTTCAGCTCGGTCTGACAGCCTCTGTGCCACACGTCCTTCAGGTTATTAATAAAACGAAAGCACTCTCCTTTGACTTATTCTGATTAGAAGGAACATCATAAAGTCAGGGTCATTCTTTTGTCATCTATGAAATTAGAATTGAAAGTAAGCAAAAGTAACTGCTAGCCCCTTAGAAGTTCTCAAAAATTAAGTAACAGGATGTGGTGACTTGTCAAGTGGGAAACTATGGATGCATTATTCTAAATCTTCACATTAGAACATCCCGCAAAGCTTCTGAAACCCCACAAACATTTTTATAAAAAGTAATCTCAGGCTGGGCATGGTGGTGCACACCTGTAATCCCAGAACTTGAGAGGCTGAAGCAGGGGGATCATCTCGAGTTCCAGACCAGCCTGAGCTACAAAACTGAGCTCAAGGCCAGCCTGAACTGCATAACGAGATCCTGCCTCAAAAAGACAAAATAAATAAATAAATACATAAATAAATAAATAGATAAAAATTAAACTCCTTTAGTTGAGGAATACTAGTCAAATTTCTCTGGCAGCTTCAGAAAGAGGCAGTTCTTATTTGAAAACAAGCACCCTCCGCCCCACCGACCCAAACAGTAGCAAACCAAGCCCCCACCAACCAGACAGTGGCTCCCGCCGCAGCGGCGTTCACACCCCCACAGCCCTGTGAAGAAACCCACGGGCCAACCAGCTCGGCAGGAAGGAATCAGAGATGCCGCCAGAGGTGAATGCACACTCTCTGTGGAGGGGCGTGAGCAGAGAGGAGGCTGGAAGGCTGTGAAAAGTTTGTCTCTAAACCACTTCTGCAGCAGAGAAGAGCTCAGGCCACAGAGCAGCCTGGCTCAGCAGGAAATCTCCAGGGCTGGTTGGTTTGAATGCAAACCAAGAATTCACCCTGCCCAGCGTGCAGACGCCTAAGGGGGACGCCCAGCCCCACACCTCCCAGGCCCAGTCACCGCGTACTTCTTAGAGTAGAAGGCATCCTCCTCCTTCACCTCGGTAACCACTACCTTGGGCGGCTCCTCATTTTCTTCTTCGTCTCCACCTTTCGCAAAAACAACACAGTGAGGGTCAGATCACGAGCTTGGAAAAGAGCAGACATCGACAAGGCACCACTCTAACCCTCAACCTGAGCGGGCCATGCAAGCCAATATAAAGACTGAAAACATTTTTTAAGGGCATGAGGTTTTAATTCGTGAAAAATCATCATTTTTAAAACTGTTGCCTTGGGGATTGAACCCAGAGCCTTTCATTGAGCTACACTCCTAGTCCTTGTTATTTTTTGAGATAAGATCTCATTAAGTTGCTATATTTCCAAATATAGCCTGGGCCTGAACTTGCAATCCTCTTGCCTCAGCCTCCCAGGGTGCTGGGATTATAGATGTGAGTCACCATGCCAATAAAGATTCTTTTCCATGGGAACATATTTTCCTATTTTAAAATAATTTCCAATTTGAAGAAAGCCCCAGAACATTAACATCGACCACAACAAAACCCATGCTATGACACTGACAGAAAAATAATATGCCCACACTCAACTGTCTACATCACGGTTACCCCCCGGGAAAATCGAGACTCTCGGGAGCTTGCGATGCCGTCAGCCTGAATGTTCCTTGACCGTATTTGCACATGCTCAGGAATGACATCAGGAACGGCCAAAGAGGGGAGACGCAGTCTTTTCACAGGGCAAGTGTGTCGGAAAAGGCAACCCGAGCCAGATGTCAGTAACATCCTCACGGTCTGAACACCACCAGCTCCTCTCGGAACCGAGGCGCCCGGCCCTGGCTGGAAGTGCACTTGCATTCCCACTGTGGGGTCTGAGACACTCAGAAGGGGTCCTCTTGAGAAGGGCAGACGCATGAAACACTATACTAAAATGCAACTCTGTAGGGAGAATCTCAAGGGACTTAGGTACACAATTTAAATTATGAGAAGGCACAGTATGAAGTCCAAGACCTCCTGGGAGATTTTCATAAAGGAGTCCAGAACTCCAGTGATAGGCTCTCCTGGGGAGTACAGGCATCTGTGCTGTTAACAGATTCCCAAGTCTTTCTGATGCATAGAATGTGCTAATCAAAGCTGGCTCGGTGGCCCATGCCTATAATCCCAACACTCTAGAAGGCTGAGGCAGGATGATCACAAGTTCGAGTCCTATCTGGGGAACTTAATGACTTTTTTTTGAGACTGGGTCTTGCTGTGTACTGGCTGGCCTTCACTACACAGCCCAGGCAGGCCTTGAACAGGCAGTGATCCTCCTGCCTCAGCCTCCCAAGTGCTGGGATTCTTAACGACTTATTGGGAGCCTGTCTCAAAACAAAATTTAAGAAAGGATTGGGGACATAGCTCAGTAAGAAGGCCCTGGATTCAATCCTCAGTTCCACAAAAGAGAAAAAAGATGAAGATAACCACAAGCTAAGTGACAGGCACTCTGAGGGGAGGCCTGCAGACTGACTGGGCCTGACTCAAGTTCACCATCCCTGTGTCAGCGCAGCTCCACCTGTCTTCCCTGGGGAGGCAAAGAAGAAATAAAACGAGCGCCCCACACTCCTCTGCCCGGGCCCTGCCCGAGGACGTCGTGGGAACTCTGGGCAGTGCCAGGTGGGGGCCACGGCGCTGCAGCGAGAGCTGGCAAGCGCAGCGTCTGCCAGGGCTTGGAGCGGGCACCCGGACAAGGGCACGCAGGTCTCACGCCGCCGGCACAGCCGAGGCCGGGGCTCCGCCCTGCGTGCAGCACCAGCAGCACCCCTCGGGGAAGGGGCGGCACCCAGACCGGATGAACTGGGGTTTGCTCCCTGGCTATGAAAGTGTACGTCTTCAATTTACAGCCAAGTTTCACTGTGGTTTTACTCAGCCAAATCTACACACAAATCAATTCAGTGGATACACATAAGCTCAGTAAATCAGTTTTCAAAGTGGTGTTTTTCATTCACTTCGTTTTAATATGCAAAGCTATGTGTCTGGTACCTTTCAAAGTCATGATGCTAGGAATCCTTACATTCTCTATGTACGCAGACTGTTTTTGTGGTGCTGGGGCTCAAACCAGGGCCTTAAAAACACTAGGGCAGCACTCACTGTCTACCACTGAGCACAGCCCCAGTCCCGTTCATACCCTCGGTCCTTACAGCAACCCTGAACACTGGGTGTGTTCCTCTTCATGAGCAGGACCTTCCGACCCCATCCAGGATGACACACGCCGGAGGGGACGGAGCTATCCTGCGAACCCAGCTCCACCCAATTCCAAAGTCTGCGCTTTCCCAGACAGCTTCACTCACCTTTGCACTCGTTACTGCCTTCTGCTTGGCTCGCCAACGTTTTAGCAGAAAATGGCGAGGAAACTGGTTTACTCTGGGTGAGGTCTTTGCCGAATAAACTGGAGTTTCCAGGGGAAAACGAAAATCCAGCCGGGGGGCCAGAGCTTGAGCCCAAAACCGAGCTATCGATTTTCTTGCCGAAACTGAACGAGGCACTTGTTGCTCCCTGTGCTGGGTCCACCTTCTTCTCAGACACTACCTCCATCTTCTTTTCAGAAGCGTCTTCAGTTTTGCTGCTACTAAACAAAAAAGTAGACTCCTGCTGCAGCTTGGTTGAAGCAAATAGAGGAGGCTGTGTTTCCACTATCATCCTGCTCGTTTCACTTTCAGAACTGCTGCTGTCCTGGTTCTTACTCTGCTGCCCAATAGTGGCTAAGTAGTTCTCATAGTCTTTAAAGACAGGGGTGAGGTCGCAGACGGGGTTCGCATCCACGTGCTGCACGATCCAGTCCCGCACGGAGCAGTTCAAGGCCGCCAGCTGCTTGTGATAGGTGTCCCCGAGGCAGGCCTGGCTGGAAGCAAGGCCGGAGGAGGAGCGTTGCTGGCTGTCGCCGTTAGTTTTGGGATTTGCAATCTTTCTATCAACCATGGCAGTGGGGCCATTTGTAGCGAAGGAACCTACAGGAAATTAAAGTTTGAACAATTCATTTAGAAGCTGATTTGATTAAACCATCCAAGTTTTTTCCTCCAATCAGATTTTATTGGTACATTTTAGATATACGTAATGCGCACACTTATCACAGAGAATGTGTACCTGTACATGACACAGCTTGATTACTTTTTGCCCATTCTCCTCCCCTCCTTTCCACCCCTCCTCCCCTCCCCATTTACAAGAACTTTGTTTTTTCCTTCTTTTGTCCCTTTTTTCTTTTACTTTTCCTTTCTTTCCTTTCCCCCTCCCCATCCCTTGTTCTCTTCTCCATTTGAACATTTTCTTTCTATTCCACAAAACCTATTATACATTTTGGATTTACACTTTCAGTTTCTCACAGCAGAGAAACAATATGGTATTTACACATGTGTCTGATTTATTTCACTTAACAGTATGGTTTCAAGGTGCATCCACTTACCTAGAGAAGTCTCAAGCTTACCCTTCTTTATGACAGAGAAGTACTCCATTGCATAAAAAACCCCACATCTTCAAACATTCCTTGGTTGATGGGCATTTGGGCTGTTTCCAAGATGGCTACTACAAACTGTGCTGCTATAAATGTGGGTGTGCATATATCGCTGTGGTATGTTGCTTTGAATTCTTCCGGCAAGATACCCAAAAGAGAAACTGCTGGGTCAAATGGCACCTCTAGTCCTAGCCTTTTGAGGAATCTCCACACTCATTTCTACAGTCGTTGCACCAGTCTACACTCCCACCAACAGTGGAGAAGGGTTCTTTTTTCCCCATAGCCCCTCCAGTATTTGTTATTGATTTCTTGATAATAGCCATTCTTTCTGCGGTGAGATGGAATCTCAGTGTTGTTTCAATTTGCAACTCTCAACTGACAAGTGATGTTGAACGGTTTTTCATACATTTATTTGCTGTTTGTACTTCTTCATCTGAGAAGTGTATATTCCTCTCAGATGCCCATTTTTGGACTGGGTCTTTAAGTTTGGGAGGTCTGATTTTTTCTTTAGTTCTTATATGTTCCCTATAGTAATCCTTTGGGGAAGAACCGGCAAACATTTTTTCCCACATTGTGGGTCATCTTTTCACTCTTGATGGTTTCCCTTGCTGTGCAAATGCTTTTAAATAAGATGAGATCCCAGTTGTTGGTTCTTTGTGATATTTCCTGTGCACCTGGGGTTTTGTTCATGAAGTCTTTGCCTAAAAGAGTTCTACCTATTCGACCTTTAAGCCATCCAAATTTTTATAACACTCTACCTTCAAGAGTTCTACCTATTCTACCTTTAAGCCATCCAAATTTCTATAACACTCTATCTTCGTAGTCTTTTTTACTGTATCTTATTTTTATTACAATTCAACAAATACGTGTAAGAAGTTACACTGGTATCAGGAACTGGTTCTCAACTAAGTAAGGAACAGTATGCACTGCATGTTCACATTAAACCACATTTAAAAAACTTACCTTTTCCTTTAAAAGGATGTTTATTTCAAGCAGAACTGTTAGCATACTGGGTTAGCATAAAACTTAAATCCTCAGTTTTGAGGACGAACATACAGTAAAGTAGTTCAAACCTTAAAATGCTTAGTACACTTTGCTTAATAAAGATCAGACATATCAATACGTAATACAACAAGCACTGTTAATTTCCTACCACTTTGTTTGCAACTCTGTATTGTCTGTACTGCTCTTTTGCTATTTTGTAAAAGGTTGTCTGTTAATGTTTTCCTTTTATTTTTAAAATTAAAAAAAAAAAAAAAAAAAAAGAAGATCAGACAGTATGCTTTCAAGCCTGGTCTGGGAGGGCGCTACATCCAGGGATAACATCATCGGGGCTCCGGGTGGCCATTTTGGTGCGAGGCACACAGGAAGCCCCCTGGCACACCAATAAGGAATGGGTGGGCAGGAAGGCAAGCCCTCAGAGGGTCTTCAAAGCACTGCCCTTGGCTTTTCACCTTTAATTTTTTTTTTCTTGCTGTTCTTGGGTCTAACGCAGCACCTTGCACACACTAGCCATGCACTCTACCACCAAGCCACAGCCCAGCCCCTTCAGGTCAGTCTGAAGGTCATTCTCCCTTCCTCCTTGGAGAGTGTGAGGCTCAAAAGTCAGGATGCTTATCAAGTCACAGAACTATAACCAACAGAGCCAGGACCCAAGCCTCCTCGTCTGCTTTGGCTCTAACACTAGCGCTCTACCTGTCGAGTCCACCCTTTCATGATTGCTCCTGCTCACCTAGTCCTGGACCAGGGTTAGTGCAAGGAAAACATCTGGGCAGATATTTTCACTGACAGCTTACTCAGCAGTGGCGGGAGGGAGGGGCACCTACTCACCAAAGGTGGCCTTGGGCTCTGCTGCCACTGTGGCACTGGTTCCTGTGGTGGCGAAGGCAGGGGTGCTTGCTGTGCTGGTGCCTGCGGTGGCGAAGGCAGGGGCGCTTGCTGCGCTGGTGCCATTGGACAGGCCTTCCAGAGGCTTCCCACCAAATCCAGAAAACCCTGCTCCTCCAGAAGGCATGACCAGACCTTTAAATCCTTTAAAGGCGCCTCCACTGTCGGACTGCAATAGGAGAAGGGAGCACACGTTAGGAAGGGACACTCCCTATCTGCAAACAAGTGAGTGACAGGAGCACCAGAATCCAGAGGCACTAGGGGAAGGGCGGGTATCAGCACAACAGGAAGGAGATGACAAGACTAAAGAATAAACACAGCTTGGTCACTCAGAGCTGCCTTCCCACAGTGGCCTGGAAAGACAGGTGAGCACCCATTTTAAATGTTCTGTGTACATGTAAGACGTGTAGTGTGACGCAGACCAATGTAATAAATCCACACACCCAACATCCTGCCTCTGAACAGCAACTAAGAACTTTCTCAACACAGCAAACCCCAAGCGAAAGATTGTTGCTGTTCTTTTTCAATGACCATTTGCCTAAGGAAGTTTGGGGAACATCAGGTTAACTACAAACATTGTAATCATTTACCGAATTTCCCAAGAGCTTCTGTAGCTTTCAAGCTGCTCTCAGTCTGCAGAATCTAGCAGAGCCATGTCTCGACCTTAGACTTTCTGTGCGCTGAGCGTTGCAGGACAGCCCTGCGCTCTCCTCCTCCTGGCTACTTCTTTAAATCCACTTTCTCTGGCAAGCTCTGGCTAGCAGGCCTTCTCCTGATGTGCAAGCCTGCCCACATCACCGAGCCAGGGGCTCTGGAAATTCCACGGATTCCATGAAATCTCAAGCTGCTCTCTGCCCTGAGAACTGGTTTAGTGCTGCGCTAGCTTACTAGGTGCAACTGTTTATATCTCTTTCATATAAAGCAGCACAGTCACCCCACAGGGTGATCTGCTTCTAACACCCACATCCAGGCAGAGTGCCCAGGTTGTAAGTCCTCATGGAAACGCAGTACACACATCACCCCTCCAAAAGTGAACTGCCCGGAGCCTTGGCATTTCCTAGATGGGCCTGTTAGCCTATATACTGTGTGTTTTCCCAGAAACACAAAAATTTCAAGCACATCTATGGAATTTCAGATGTTTACTGACTGGTGATACATTTATGGCCATAAAATGAGGCAAAGGATGAGAAATCTTAAATGCATTTTACTTTTGATGCTCTGGGTCCGATTTCCAACCACTAAACCTGAAACCCACCACACCAACACTGTTACACTACTTCAGACGAGCCGCAAAGAGGCAGGCAGCCCCTTGGGCCACTCACTATGCTCTAGACGTGGAGCCACACGGAACCTGCAGCTGCAACCGACTTACTGAGAGCAGAGCAGCAATGGCATCATCACAAACTGCTCCTACACAGGAGGCGGCGGCAACCGGAAGCCCGGGTGTGAAAGCCCGCGGACAGTGTCCCGCAAGCACGGGAGCGCCCTGCCTGCTTTGTCCTCCTGCCTTCCACCCTTCTCCACGGCTCGCAGGGAGGAAGTAACATCCTACTATTTGTTTTCCTCCATCGTTATGCAGCTAAGTTCCACCAGCAGATATTTTGCTGTTTCATTCAACTCCACACCTCTAACACCTAGCAGATCTGCTGAAAGAATAAGCAGGCCTGGCCTCTGGGAAAGCCCACTTTTGCTCGCAGACAGAAGACATCTCATTCTCCCAGTTCTGACAGCAACTTGAGGCAGAGTTAGTTACTGCTAAAATGCAATGCGGACTCCTGTGACCCATCCCTTCCAGGCAGCTGAACTCTAGGCTCTGGCCAACCCTCGCACTGTGCACTGGCGCCCTCTGCCTCGGATACATCCCCTTCCCTCGGCTCCAGCCTGTGCACCCAAGCCTTGTTCCGGCCCCAGTGTCTTCCAGAGAACCCACTAGGAAGGACCGCAGGACCTTCAAACACGCCTCCAACCCGGACCATTTCCTCCTCAGTTAAGCCGCCCACATTTCCTTTCTTTGGTCCACACTAGCGAGTGAACCCCATCCCTTCTTAAAGATGCTTTTGCTGGGCGTGGTGGTGTGTGTCTGTAATCCCAGCCCTCAGGAGGCCGAAGCGGGAAGACTGCTACACATTCAAGGCCAGCCTGGGATACACAGTAAGGTCCTATTTTAAGGCAGTCTTGCTAAATCACTGATTTGCTGGGTGGGCTTGAACTTGTGATCCTCCTGCTTCAGCCTCCTAGAGTGCCACCTCACTGGCTTCCCTCCCCTCGTGTCTCAGCTCCACACCCACATTCACCAGCTTGTCACCCTTTGTAAGCAGTAATGAAATCAAACCGGGGGAAAAAACTAGAACTGAAAAAAAAACAGTGATGTCTAAGACACCTATTGTACAACACCAGGGTGACGACAGTTAATTATTACAATGTACAGTATTACATACTTGAAAATTTCTAGGGAAGATTTTTAAGTAGTCTCACCACAAAAAATGGCATGTGGTAGCCCAACTTGGCCACTCAAAACATCCCGCTGAGCACCTAAGTACATACCATTTCCACCTGCCCACTTAAAGAGATCGAAGTTTGCAAGGAAAAACTGATTTTAAAAACAGAAGTCCCGGGGCTGGGGATTTAGCTCAGTGGCACAGCGCCTGCCTGGCAAGCACAAGGTCGTGAGTTCAATTCCCGGTACCGGAAGCAAACAAAAACCAAAAACAGAAGTCCTGAAGTCTCGGTAAGACTCTGAGGGCCTCTGGCTGCCTCTCCCTCCTCACTGAGACTCGCTTGCTGCTCCCTTCCGGGCTGCGTTGCCCCAGCGAACCCGAGACTCCACAGGAAGAGCGGTTCCAGCTCCAGGAAGTGACAGCAGGGAAGGCAGCCTCGGAGCAGAGGGACATTACCCACCAGGTGGGTCACTAACTGCATTCTCCATGCGCACAAGAAAAGCGCAGAGCCACCCGAGAATCATCTGCACATGCCTGTTTCTACTGTAAATATGTTCTCAGTGGACAGAAATTTGTGTAATTTGAATTGTTTTCCTGTTAACACACACCATCTTTTATGAGATGCTTTGAGTAACCAATTCACCATGGTAACTTGTTAAAATCCTGAATGTTCCCTGAGAGCCCTATGCCTGTCCTTTCTTTACACATTTTCAAACTTTGACAATGTAAAGAATCCTTTTCATTTTTTCTCATACTGTGAGAACCAACATATCCTTACTTTTTATTTGAAAAAGGGAATACAAGAATACAATTAATTCTTGATTTAAAAAAAAACCTTGAAAGCTGCAGAATGTGATTGAGTAGGTGTATTCCAAAACTGGACCCAGGATGTGTAAAGCAGCTTCTCCTGCCTGACCACAGGTATCCCGGGCCACCTACACCACACTCAAAAGTCTGAGGTGTATCTGGGGATCAGGTCTCACCCGAGTAGGGGCAGTACTGGAAACTGAGCCCACAGACTTCACACTGAGCCACACCCTCAGTCTTTTTGACACGTGGTCTCACAAAGTTGTCCAGGTGGAACTTGAACTTGTCTCAGCCTCCCAAAGTGCTGGGACTACACATGTGTGCCACTGTGCCCAGCTGGAAGAGTTCTTAGATATGGGGTGACTGCTGAATACTTACCACGTCATTTCAGTTCAAGAGTTACAACTCATGTTACCCTCTGGGCACATGAATTAAGCATCTTCACACACTGCACTATCATACTAGAAAGATAATGGATACACGTAATGTTTCTAGAGTAGTGGAAGAAGTCCTTTTACCCAAACCTCAATCCCAGAAATGAGGCTCACTGCCAGTTTGAGGCCAGCCTGAGCTACACAGTAAGACCCTGTCTCAAAAAAAAAAACAAAAAAACCCCCAAAATATCCCATTAACCTCTGATTATTTTGTTCTATCTCCCATGATCTACCCAAGGAGTAATTGTTTTTAAAAAGCCATTTGTTGCTATGATTGCTCCCCGAGGTCACAACGCTCTGCAACTCAGAAATCAAATTAGTACTTAATAGCAGAAGCTGTAAGAAAGCACTTACTTCAAATCCAACATTTCTACGCTTGGCTTTCTTTATGGCTCTGTTCTTCAGGACTTCCTCGCTGGCCACGGAGAAGGTCCCCAGCTACAGGAGCACACAAATTGCACAGCAGAAAGGTTAGGGCAGGCAGCAGAGGAACGGCAAACAGGAAAGCTAGCACAGACAGCTGTGTCTGACGGCATCTGAGCTGCGTCAGCATGGGGACACAACTCATGGGGAGCACTTGTGAAGAGAGAGCTAGCTCACTATTTTTACCGAAACCAACGCTAGCTAGGCAAACCGCGTACCTTCCAGAATCTACAAATCCGGGCATCAACTCTCAATCCAGAGAGAGGAGTGTACACGCTGAAGTTTTAAAAAGACTAAGACCACCAAAGCTGGTGAAAAATATTCAAGGGCAATTCTTCACATACTATATTCTAAGATTTTATTAATAAAGTGTAGAGTAAAATTTCAGTTTTCTTTAAGAAATACAAGCTATCACCTAAAAGCTAAATGGTACAGCTGATAGTGGAGCCCTTCTAAAATCCAGATGAATCTTACTACTGGTTTTCAATAATAAAATTTCTACAAATCACATACATTTTTTTTTTTAAAGTGCTGGGGATCAAAATCACCCATGAATGACATCCCCACACATGTTATTTTAAAGAAGCATCCTGTCTAATCTACCACTGTCCAGAAGGCCACTGAGGCAGCTAGGACTCTAAGGGACTCTACTGTAGACGACTGTTCTTCCACACTATGCTCAAAGTACTACATCTAGAGTCAGAGGTTTGCTGAAGGTTTTAGGCTTTACTTCAACTCTTACTTTACCCTGTAGGGCTGGAACAAAATATTTCCCATACAACAATTTCTCATCTGTAGTTATTTCATATCATGTGAACTTAAAGGGATCCTTACATCCAAATAAGGGATATTGTGACCTTATTAAGTTAACTGTAATTGAGTAAGTAATTGTAATCCTTCTATACTCATTTCATTAGAAGCTGAACAAATGGGCATTCTTTCATTCCTGTACGTTTTAACATCAAAGCAACTCATAACATGGCAGTCTGTACCTCACGATAGCCCAGAATGAAACTCGCTCCCAGCCCCACAACAAATACATGACCAAAGAGTCAAAAACCAGCAAGTCAGTTAAAGCCCTGCAAATACATGAACGCATTTGTGATTTTGGTTTCCCTAAACATTGGAGTACACATACTTTTTTTCTTTTTTTTTTTTTTGGTCTTTTTCAGACAGGGTCTTGCTATGCAGTACAGGCTGGTCTTGAGCTCACTTTGTAGCCCAGGCTGGACGCGAACTCATTACATTCCTCCTGCCTCAGCCTCCTGAGTGCTGGGATTATAGGCACATGCCACTACACCTGGCTAGAGTACGTATACTTATAAGAGGAAAAAATATTACTATCAGAAAGAAAGACTCAGAAAGAAGATGTCAGTGTAAGAATAGGCTTCAAAATACCTCTACGGATTCTTTTTTTTTTTTTTTAAACTTAGCACCACACTGTAAACTTGAAAGGGTAATTTGGCTACAGATTTCCTTAGTGAACTGGCCTAGGAATATCAATTTGCTGGTGTGGCACCAGAAATGTGACTGTGATTTACTCTTTTAAGAGAAAAATGGTTGCAATTTCTTCATGCAGGATTATTTTTATTTTTCCAGGAAAGAAACTACAGAAAAAAAATTCTGTAACTATTCATATAACTGCTGGGGTCTCAGAGACACCATCAGAACAGAACTGGAGAAGCATCGGAGGGAGGGAAGGGACCACAGTCTTCCGAAGCTTGAAGTTATGTGAGGCAGACTGACGGTTTCCGCTGGCGTTGGCACTGCGCGACATTCACCGTCAGGCCACTTAACTCACCCTTTATGCATGGCTGAGGGACCCGAGAGGACTTTCAAGGCAGAAGCAACAAAAAGCTCTCTCAGAAACTGCGGCCGCTTACCTCTTCAGCTTCATCTTCTTGATCCCAGTTCCTATCTGTCAGTTCCTTTTCGGCAATTCTTTTGGCCATTTTTTTGAACCTAAATTACAGAAAACAGGAGTAAAACGTTTACTTTTCTAGACCAAGCTATCAGTCTTACAAAAAATTTTTAAAATTCACTCAAACATGAAATGTGTTTTTTTGTTTTTTTTTTTTTAGTACCAGGAACTGAACTCACGATCTTGCGCTTACCAGGCAGGCGCTGTGCCGCTGAGCTAAATCCCCAGCCCCCAAACATGAAATGTGGTAAAAAAAAATTCCTGAACTCAGTGGGAACTGCTTCAGTGAGAATTTTACAACTTTAAAATCTGAAATCTTTACAATACTGTACTGGATATACAATCAACAAGTCCTTAACTTATTATGTGCGAATTATACTTGTCATTCTGCCAGAAGCAAAACATTTTTATTATTTAGAATTCTCTTAAAGATGATCCATAAAATTATCCTTAGCTAAGCATTTTTAATAAGGCATTGGAAATAATTTCATAACACAAGTCATAATATAAGTACTTTCCTTTAGGCTACATTTGATAGAAATAGACGTTTCTTAAGATTGAACATTTACTTGCCCCAAACTATATCTGTGCTAATAAGCTAAGGCATTATTTACACGTACAAAGTATTACTATGGAGATGTTCACATCCTGCTAACAGGGAAATCCGAAAGAAACCATCAGCTTAACTCTTCTAATCCCATGGCGTTCCGGGGAGGACAGGAGGCTGACAATACTATTTGTGGAAGTTTCTTCACGTAGCCAAAGAGGATGCTTGTGTCCACCCCTCAAAAGGTGCATTTTACCTTCTGATCCTATTAACACACTTTGCTCTTTAAAAAACAGCAACAGCAACAAGAGACAAAAGAAAAAACTCAAGAGCTGGAGCCAACAGAACTTTGTCATGAGTGCTGCCTTCTTCACCAAGTCACCAGATGGGGAACTAAACGAACAAAACCCAAAACCCTTCCCATTTCCTCTTTCTCTATAGGAATTCACCAATTAGTGTCAGGCCCCTGCCAGGGCTGGGTAGGTCTGCCCGACTCCTTCCAAATGGCCTTCCAACTGATCTCCCTCACTACCACGACCCACCAAGTAAGGTTCCCAGCCCATCAAGACCCTTGCAATGGACTCCACACATCACCCACTGCTCTAAGCACGAAACTAGTATCTACAGAATAAAATTCATTCCGACACGCTCCAAAATCTGATGCCGAGGGGTGTTCAGCTCTTAAAACATTCAAATAATCCTTGCAATTTCTCTTACAAGTGTGCACCTTTTCTTCTGATTCTAGAATAAATGACTTTAAAGTCCAGGATTCTAAGATACTGGGTACGAGACTTAAAAAATACAATTTCCAGCCATTACCTGGGAGTCCTCCCTGCTTAACGCTTCCCCGAACACTCGTGCTCAGGTCTTGCCTTACTCTTTCTCACAGAAACATCAACAAATGTAGGAGCACAGGTAACTCCTCGCTGAACTGTTCAGCCACCAGATCTCCGTGGAGACTTCTGGTACTAACACCTCCACCAGAGGGCGGAAGAGGACAGACGCTGGACCGGCCAAGTCCAAGGCCGGCAAAATGGTCCAGAGGAACTGATAACAAAAACCGGTGAACTGGAAAATACAAAAAACCCGGTAATAACGGTAAAATTTTAGCATCTAACAACCTCGCACCTGTAAAGACAACTGGCACAGACGAACAAGACAGTCAATTTAGCCGCTTTCTTTTTCTAACACATTTATCAAATCAGTACAATACTAGAAGGCAGGAATCCGGGCTTTCTTTACTGCTGGATTCCAAATCCCCAAACCTGCCAGCTCGCAGATATTCCAGCTGCTGTGGAATCAGTGATCTGGGATACCACATATTCGAGAATATAGTACAAGATGCCAGCTTCTGGTTTTGTCATTTTCCAGCTATCAGACCCTAGATAAGAAATTTAAATTTGTGCCTCAGTGTTTTTGCCTAAGCGATAGAATTTAATGCGCATAAACAAAAAACTCAGTTTACAGCAGTGCGTGGAACACAGAAAGAGCTTTATAAATATTAAAGAGACAAGTTTTGTTAGAAGGAAAGGCTATTAATTTTTTCCTCCAGCACTTAAAAAGTTGTAGTATGGAAAAAAGAACAGCTTGAACTATGTGCCAGACTTTAAAAAATGTCTTAACAAATATATATTTCATTCCAAACCGTGACACTTCAGACAATGAATTTTCCTGTTTTGAAAGGGGTGGGTGGCCTAACAGCACTTAGAGCACAGCCTGATACCTAGATTTATTTTCCCCTTGGAATCGGGAGTTGAATCTAGGGCCTTCCTACTGAGCTACATTCCCAGCCTTTAAAAAAAAAACTGACAAAGGATCTTGCTAAATTGCCCTGGTTGGCCTTGAACTTGCGATCCTCCTGCCTCAGCTTCCCGGAGTGCTAGGATTTCAGGCCTGAGTCACCACCCCAAGCTACACCTCAAGCCTTTTCTGCTACCCATTCCTATTATGAAGTTTACAAAACGCGCACGTGGGTTAAGAGGCACCATGTAGTGACATGACTACCTGCTATGCAGCAAGGAGACAGGGAACTGAGCGTAGTAAACTTTATTTGCGGCTGATGGAGTCAGGCGCCCTCTGCCACCTGGCGCAGCCTTGCCCTGGGAGCGGGACTTCATTCGGACGGAAACACCCGGCGACCCGCGATAGTGAAGCGCTGCTAGAGGAGGGCACAGGGGCAGAGCGGGGAGCTCAACGCCCTGCCCCAACGCTGCTCAATGAGCCGGCGATCGAAGACCGGGAACCGGCGCGAGCGGGCAGCAGGCGCGCACAGCAGAGCGTGGGCGGGGAGAGGGAGAAGGGGACAGCGAGGGGGTCAGAGCCGGGGGCGCCTCGCCGCCTGCCCGCGCTCCTACCTCCGCCGCCCGCGGCCCCGGCGCCGG
>NW_004955802.1:0-19267 GCF_000276665.1 Chinchilla lanigera
AGTCATGAACCTTCACAAGTGTACTGTGTAAGACTCATTTTGTCAGCTTACAAATGAATGCAACTAACAAACAATTCTCCTGGAAAGGAACTTGTGCATAGGTCAGGGACTTACTATATGTTACAGTGAAATACTGTATGTTTATTGCTATCAAATACTCCTTCTGATAACAAGGGTTAATTATTTTAAATATCAAATACGATATATTTTATTCATTGTGTCTTCACTGTGCATGTTTGCTGTTTAAGTCTCAGATAACGTATAAACAAGCACAGCTTTGGGCTAATAACCCTTTATGTACAAACAAGTGGCAGACTAGGCACGGCCCATGGGCGTGAGCTGCCAACCTCCAACCTCAAACTTTCGACCTCACGTAAGTGCGCATTTCCTAGTGAGAACATAAGAAATGAAAGCCAGAGATAATTTGGCACAGTAGAAATGGCACTGAAATTAGAAAATAGTTCTCTTGCCGGGCGTGGCGGCACACACCTGTCATCCCAGCACTCAGGAGGCTGAGGCAGAAGGATCGTTGGGAGTTCGAGACCAGCCTGGGCTACACCGTGAGCTCAAGGCCAGCCTGAACTGCATAGCGAGACCCTGTCTCAAAAAGACAAAAAAACAAAATAGTTATCTAGACTTCTGTGTATTCAAAACCATTATTAAGTATACTCCTTAAAAAACTGAAAGACATGGCCTTTTTTCCTTGAGAATCTTACAAACTCTTTAAAGAATAAAAGTATCTTGACCAATTCAACAGCAATCACACAATGTGTGTATTAGGTCAAACAGCATAGGGCCACTCCGAGAGCTGGCACAATATAGCACCAGGACTAATGAAGAACCCCAAATATGATGTCAGAAGTTCTGCAAAAAACACACCCAGGAAGCTCAGTTTACCTGCGACTTACCAAATTTATCCGATCAGAGACTTACTGATATTTTGTGGGTACACTCAGAAATACCTTTTTTTTTAATGCCAGTCTGGACTGGAAAGAGGCAAATGAGCAACAGACCAGGTTTTATCAGTGAGAAAGGCAAAGCTCAGCAGCACCAAGGGCAGGGAGCTCAGAAGCTGAGACGTTGAAGGAGGTGCTGGATAAAATCAGCAGCACCCTTGCAGCCAAGTGTGGTAGTGCATGCCTGTGATCCCAGCATTCCAGCTGACACAACTAATACAGGAGGACCACTGTGAGCTCAAGGCCAGCCTGAACTACTACATAGTGAGTTCAAGGCCCGCCTGAACTTCACAGTGAAGACTTTATCTCAAATGAACAAAAAACAACAAGGACACGTGTGGGTGGAAAAAGAAAAGATCCCAAGGATAAGCCCCTGACACTAATCTTGTTTAGGCCCAAACTGCTTTGAGTCAGTGTTTCACTGTTAGAGTAACTCAAAAAGGTGCAACACAGTAATTCCAAACTGTACAATTACTAGAATAACTTTTAATTCACGAAAAATAGAAATTAAGATATGTAATGAGAAAGAGTTTATCACTGGTATTTTTTTCCTCTGTAATCTGGGGCCAGGCAGGGATACAGATGAAGTGAGGTTGGCCATACACTGATTAGTGATGAAACCAGGTGTTGGGTACCAGTGCATTTATATATTCTTCTCTAATTGAAAATGTCTATGATAAAAATGTTTTTGAAATCAAATTAAATCCTAGTTCACACTAAAGTAACATCCATGTTATGCTAAAGAGTAGTACCTTCCTCCAACATGTGAAGTATAAATTGATTCTGGACAGCACATATGAAGAAGAAATGCACTGCATGATGAAAGATGTCATGAGTTCTATGAATTCTCTAATCCAAGGAGCAGCTAAAACATGGGTTTAACTCAGAGAAGGGCAAGAGACAGAAAGGTGACTATAAATAGCTGAACAACTGAACTGGATAATAACAGTCCCTATCTTCTGGGGCTACTAAAAGGATTACGTCAAATACTTTAGTTATAAGTGCTTATTAGTAAAATGCCCAATACAGAAGCCTATCCAACAAGGCTGGTTTTACTGTCATGAGTCACTACAGACAGGTGGGACACTTACTCTCTTAGCTGTAAAAGAAAGAACAAAGGAGGTGGATGAGTAGAAATGGAAGAACAAAAACTTTCAATAAACAGCCACACACATGGCCAGGTGTGGTGGCGCACACCTATAATCCCAGCACTTGGGAGACTGAGGCAGGAGAATTGCTGTGAGCTTGAGGCCAGCCTGGGCTACAAAGTGATTTCAAGGCCAGCCTGAACTACAAAGTGCAACCCTACCTCAGAGATGGGGCAGGGATGGAGAGAGGGGGGAGGGGGGGAGAGAAAGGGAGAGGGGAGAGAAGGGGGAAGAGGGGAGAGAGAAAGAGAGAGAGAGAGGGAGACAGCCACTATTACAGTCATCCAATCATGAGAATACTGCTAGCCCAGGTCCTAAGCGCCACATCTCCATATGTACTTCTAAATCAGAGGATACAGGACCACATAACAGGGAAGCCAAGGTCTTTTTCTAAGAGGAAAGACTTATCAGCACTTTTCCTCAATGCTAAACTTGACTTGGGGTTCTTAAACTAATGCTAATGTTCCCAAGCAAAGAGCTCACAACCTCCTCTATTTCATTTTTTAATAGTGAGTCACCACAGATTTAGGTATTTCATATTACTTCCACTTAAACTGTTACGAAGGGAAAAAGCTCCTGAGTAACTATTTACTACCAACTACCTATTACTAATAATTTTGTAATTTCGTAAGTTCTTTAGGTCTACAAGGTACTTAAAAGAATGAAGTACCCAAGAGCCAGAAGCTACAAGTAGTTACTTCATTTTTTTAAAAGTTAATATTGGGCCGGGGATATAGCTCAGCAGCACAGTGCCTGCCTGGCAAGCACAAGGTTGTGAATTGGATTACTGGTACCAAAAAATAAATAAATAATAGAAGTTAATATTACTGATATTAAAAACACTGATTATTTCTTACCTAACAAACCATTGCAATTATGCTTCCTTTATCCTTCAAATTATTTTTGTAACACACAGACGCTCTGGGATCTGGGTTGCTATTCTTAGTGCTAGATTTGCCAAGAGCAAAGATGCAAATCAAAAAGGAACCAGAGAAACACCACCTCTGGCTCAATTAGAAAACACGAACCTGTGCGATCTCTTCTGTTTTTCTTAATTTTTCCTCCCAGGTCACAGAAATTTCCTGGATTAGCTTCTCAGATTCTTCCAGCCGGTCTTTTAGCTCTGGAGATTTCATTGCCTATAACCAAAACGTTTGCTTCATGAAAGGTCTGGACAGCGCCCTGCAAAAGCAATCAGCCAACTCTCGAAGAACAAAGGTGGGCCCTGCCTCTGCGCGGGGCTGTGGCACGCTGAGGTCTCGTCTGCCTGAGACGGTGAGCCAGCGCTGACCTGGCTGACACCCAGTCACTGTGAGCACCAGGCCGTCAGCTCGCCCACAGTGCCTTCCAAAAGAAGGCTTACTTTCCCTCTCCCTTTCCTCTGTCCTACTGTAAAGACCTCATCACATTTAAGGAGATAAGCACATAAAGCTATTGGGGTTGTTAGTCTAAATTCCAATACATTATATATCTAGATTCACACACATGATTTAATCTCTACTGGTGACTTAAAGGAATGTATTCAAGCACATACAGAATAAATGTGTGCATGTTGCAACCTGATGTTATTAATACCAGGAAGACAGAGACAAAATTCCAAAGGGCCATGATGAATTGTAAAATGACTCCTGTAAAAACATAAATAAATAAAAAGACAGTGGTGAACAGGCAAAACCATGGTCAGCTACTTTGACTGTTTTACTGGTCTATGATCAAAACACTGGGTTAGAGGAAGAGGGCTTTGGTGCCAGCTCCAGGAAGAAGAAACAGCAAATAGGAAATCCTGTCTGACAATGGTGGAGCACTCGCTTGCAGGACAGAATTGTGCAGGTTTTCTTTTTTTTTTTTTTTTTTTTTTTTTTTTTTTTTTTTTCTCCGGTGCCGGGAACCGAACTCACGACCTTGCGCTTGCCAGGCAGGCGCTTTGCCGCTGAGCTAAATCCCAAGCCCCATTTGTGCAGGTTTTCAAATCCAGGAATGAAACATAAACACCATGCGTACACAGAACACAGAAGACGGGTGAAGCAGTGCTACCACGTGAAGTATTTGGGTATTTCACTTATAACGCAGCTTACTGTTCTACACACACAATTAGCCCACAGTGTAAAATTATTAAAAAACTAAAATTATTAATATGGATAGTAACATGATTCAAGTGAGGAAGGCCTCTGTTCTGACTCCTGCTCGCTCACAAATGAGAGGAAAAGTAACTGTACCTCCTTCAGTTCCTCTGCACCCAGTCCCATCTTCCGCACCGCAGTTACGCGGCACACACTCTCTTCTCCGCACCCTCTCCCTGTCCCGTCATGCCTTTCTCACAGCTGCTGCCCAGATGGAAATGGAGAGGAATGTTTTCTCAACTCCCTTTACTCTCTTCTATAATCTTTCTTAATCTCTCCAAGCCTCTCTAACGTTTCCAACAGGACAACCTTCTTTTATTTAATACTCAGCTCAAACTTCCCTTCCCATGAGAAATTCAAAGATTCTTAGTAGCATCTTCCTCACTTACGGCCAACGAGAAACAATTCAAGCCCTAGCTTGAGGAAGTTGTGCACGCCTCATACCTCTGCCTTGGTCAGCTGCTCCCGGAGCTTCTCCACCTCCTCACGGAGATCCCGGATGATCCGGGCATTGGGATCCTCGTTCACCACGGCATGATTAACAATGTGTTTGGCTCGATCTGCGTACCGCAGAGTGGAAAGGGTCTCGTCGTAGTTATCAGCTGCTGGGCTCACTGTAGCCACCATGGCTGTCTTGCTGTTTCCCCCCAGACTGTCCTGCCAGAGGGGAGAAAAGTGAGTAGGGTAATAGTTTAGAGTCGGAAGACCCCACATGAGAAAGCTGAGTCAGCAAGAGAAAAACTGACAAGGCCGAACACATATTTAAGGGCAAAGCTGGGGCTCACATGCAGGGACACAGACTCCCGTCCAGACTGTTTCTTCCCTCCCAAGCTACCTCTCTGAAAAAGGGAACTTTGCTTTTTTCAGAAAAGACAGGAAAATTGAATGATTTATTTCACTTTAATTAATTCTAACCTGGGTGCAATTAAAAAATTAATTCTAACCTCAGTGCAATACAACCCTATAATCCCAGTCGCTTGGGAAGATGAGGCAGGAAGGAAGCAAATTCAAAGCTAGCCTGAGAAATTGCTAAGATCCTGTCTCAAAAAGAAAAAGCAAAAAACAGCTGAGGGCTGCTTTATAGCACTTGCCCTGCATGTATGCGGCCCCAGGTTTGTATGCGGCCCCCATGGCCCGGTCCTATCAAAAATGAGTAATAATTAATTAATTCTAAATCAACTTGTCCCACTTAACAGGCGCACATTAGTGAGCAGACTACTCCGCATGAGAAGGACTTCTAAACGCCTACACCTCCCCTGGAGAAATTCGTGAGCACATGCTATCTGGCCTCTAGTCAAGGAGTGACCGCCTGAGATCTTCCTGCTGCACACCCGCTGGTACCAGCCTGTCCCCTAAGGAGCTGTCCTGCTTTGAAGACACAGGCACAATCACAGCATCCCAAGACAAAAGGCACACTGCAAAAACTGCATTTCTTCCCGTCCATAGGGCTACTACTATTCTGGCAGAAACTGCTAACCTAGGCTTCATGGACCACGCACCCCAGTGGGCCCCACCCTTCTGGTTTCCTGGAAGACTGTTTTTCCAGGGCCTGGGGCCGGGGAGTGAACAACCAAGCAGGGTTCAAGCTCCAGTGAGAGTCTAATGCCCCACTGATCTGACCGGAGGCAGAGACCAAGCCACGATGCCAGTCGTGTGGAGCAGCGGCAAATACAGATGAAGCTTCGATCCCTCACTCCTGCACCAGTCACTTGTCTCCTGCTGTGCGGCCTGGTTCCTAACAGGCCAGTGACAGCCGTCTATGGTCCAGGGGTTGGAGAGAACCCTGGTCCACACAATGGCTTTCATATTCAGACAAGGCCACTGAGATAAAATACTCATTTCTCATCTTTATTGTACTAGAACTGGTAAGTCCAGGGAAACAGGCTTTGGAACTGGTTTCCAACAAAATAAACAAACTACTTTTACTTCAGAAGAAAAAAAAATACTGAGATAGGAAGCTGGGAGTGTAGCTCATTGGTAGAGGATTTGCTCAGCATAAACAAGGCCCTAGATTCAGTCAAGGACGGAACCAAGGGCAAAAGGAAGACAGGGAGGGAGAGAGGCAGGCTAGTCAATGCAGGGGAAAAAAAGATGTATCTCAAATTCAAAACTGGAATTGGCACATCAAGCTCCCCCTGCTCCACGTGACCACACAACAGAATGGCTGTGACCCGTCTGTGGCAGGCAGCCTGTAAGACGGCCCCCATCCCTACCTCCTGGGATTTGTCACCTGGTTTGTTCCCTCGCCATGAGTGTAGCCAGCCCTTACTGACCATCCTATAATGACAAGAATACAGTGGAGGCGATGGCACAGCCCTTCTGAGGTACCATTAAAATGAGATGGTGGTTTCTGTCTTGGGCATCGTCTCTGCTCTGGAGGAAGCCAGCTGTCACGAGTGAGAGGGCCCTAGGAGGACACCCACAGGAGTGGTGTGGAAGCAGATCTGAAGCCTGCCCACAACTGTGTAAGCAAGCGGGTGTCCTCTTCCGGTCCAGGCCTGAGACGCCCACAGCCCCTGCTGACTCTGGACTGCAGCCACATGAGACCCCAGCCGCCCACTTTGTTCAGCTGACTTAGGAACTGCAGAGATAAACGACTGCTATTCCCTGCTATTAAGTTCTCTAGGAATGTGCTAGAGAACAATAGAGAACTACTTATACACAGCAATACACTGCCCCAGGCTGACAAGAATTAGGTGATAGAGACAGAGACAGAGACAGAGGCAAGAAGGAGAAGGAAATGAAGGAAGAACAGATGAACAGACGGATGGACTCCTTTTACATTACAGAACGTCACGGAGTAATAGATTCTCAAGTAAAAAGAGAAAAGTCAGGCATGATGGCACACACTTCTGAAGCCAGCACTCAGGAGGCTGAGGCAGGAGGACTAACTACCACAAGCTGGAGGCCAGTCTAGGCTGTATCAGTGAGTTCAAGGACAGCATTAAGAGGGAGATTTTTTTTTAAATATCTGAGGCCAGTAACAGGTAATTCACTAGATTACAGAAAAGCTAACTCTACTTTTGGGTAGCATTAACCTACAAGAAAATTCTTAGTTTTGAAGATATAAAGTCATTACAATTTCAATTTATATAAAATCTGCTATAGCAATCTGATTTATACAATCTTTGTGCATACTTAATTTTACTTAAGTTTTCAGGCTTTTGTAAAATCAATTATTAGTATTCCATTGTGTCAATGAAAAAACAAGCTTGTTCTGACAAAAGAGGTTAAATACCCTGCCTAAAAATTCAGAACTAGTCTACTGAATAATAATCTATTGCCCGTCTGTATGCTGTTTTTAAATCCATTAACATCTCCACTGCTCTACAACTACCCACAATACACACGAAGTAACAGCAAAATCTTGGAAACAACCCAAATGCCCATCAACCAAGGAATGGATAAAAAAGATGTGTTCTTTCTATACAATGGAGTACTATGCAGCTATAAAGAAGGATAATCTTGATACTTTATAGGGAAATGGATGCAACTTGAGCCCATTCTTATAAGTGAAATAAATCAGTCTCACATGCGTAAATATCGTATTGTCTCCCTAGGGTAAGAAGCTGAAACAGTAAATAAGACCCAATGTGTACAATCATTATGGTGAAATGGGAAGAAAATGCTCAAAAGGAAAGAGAAACTGGAATAGGGGAAAGGAGAAAAGAAGAGGAAAGGAAACACACACACACACACACACACACACACACACACACACACACACAGAAGATAGTTAAGATAGATATACCCCTAATTGCTCTTAGCTCGCTGAAAGGATAGGTATATGCCTATATTGCTTGATGGGTTTTTCATGCCTGTATCTTGTATTATGAGCAACTACTTTGAAGATAATGCACAATGTACTGAACACTCCTACTCTCCTACAACCCTGGTTTTGAAATTTTATAACATTGTTTTTATTGTTTCTTTTTCTTCCCTTTAAAATAAAAATAAAAATAAAAAATTTAAAAAAGAAAGTTCAGAGCTGAGGATTAAGTCAGATGACCCCATACCACTCCAAATTAATTTGTCCTGGGTCAGAAATACTAGGTTATTACTAACAGTTCTACATAACCACAGACAATGTCTGCTTACTCAACCATCAGTGAAATTTTGGTTCCAAAGAAAACAATCATATTGTAGAAAATATACTCTGAGGTATGAAAAGGCAGGAAATATAACTAATCTGGACTTCAGGAAGTAAAAGCCACTTTGTTCATTTTATTCTTTCACTTCTAGACATTGATCTCACAATCCTGGTGCCCCAGATTTGGCAACTTAAAGAAAAATGTCATCCAGAGTCCTATACACATTAATTACAGTCAGATGTGATGGGAGAAGATCACATGGATTAAATCTCGGGTTGCAGCTCCATTCCCCAGGAGCACCAACACCTACTGCAACTGCCAGCCCACATGAACAGCAAAAAGGAATGGGTGAAGAAAATTTCTAACAGCAACTACCACAGGAAAATAACGTGTATCCTGCTGCAGCTTATGCTCAGAAAAAGAAACCTGGCAAACAGCAAATGCTTGATATGAGAAAAGCCCTTGTCCATGAGGCAACAATATGCTTATATTAAAAAATGGTCTTGTGCCATTGGCAAAAAGGAAATAGTAACAAAAGAGCTGGCACTCATTCAAAGAGAAAGTATAAAGCTTCTTGTTTACTCTTTAATTGCCTAATTAGGCAAATCAGATGAGCTTTGTTTCAATGTAGCAACTGCAAATTAAATGGACACTGGAAAGAAATTTAATTTGGGAAGTCAGAATTTTTTAAGGCTGAATGACTCTGAACTCATCAAATCAAATTACTTCATTTTACAGATGAGAAATTGAGACCCAGGAAGGACAGAGACTCATCTTGAAATCATAAAGCTGATTCAGAGCAGAGCTGAAATTATTTATGACTCAACTCTTCAGGTAGGTTACCATCTAGCGGAAGAGGCAAGTACTCTATGAAAAGAACTAAAATTGGGCTAAAGAGGATGTGATCGGGGAGAACAAAGACAGGTCAGAAGGCCAGCTCTGGGGTTAGGAAGACTCCCGAGAAGGTGGCCTCTGAGACCTGCAGGTGAACAGGCACTACGCAGGGAAGGCGGCGATGGAAGGGGACTGAGATGGGGGAAAGAACGCACCCAGAAGAAGGAAGCCCTCGAAGGCACAGAGCAATCTTCACTTAGCCAGAATTTACAACACCAGGAACCAAAAGGGGAACAGTTAGAAGGAGGGGTCAGGGGATGAAGGGCCTTGTAAGTCACCTGTGGTTAAAGAATTTGGACTTGATCCTAAGGCCTGGGAACAGTTACTTTAATTTAGACGGATGTTGCAACCTAACTTCGGAATGGATTTGACTAAGAAAGCTGGAGGGCAATGTCTGTCCTCCAGGCAAGAGATCAAAGTCGCCCCCACTAGGGCAGTGTCAATAAGAAGGGAAAAGGGGGTGACTGGAAAGGTACCCATCCTCTAAGGCTCAGGTTTAGAAGGATGCAAACACCAAGATCACGCCACAATTACTACGAAGACATACTGCAAAAACTGTAAAAGAAACTGTAATTGTATGAGTTCAGTGGAAGGCACACTGGGGAATATGAGAATCCTATGTATGTCCTACAAGGGTCAGGGAGAGTCAGACCAAGAATTAGGGAAGGAAAAGCAACAGAGACCTGAAAGCTCTAGAATCCTTTTGTAGAAGCGCCCCTATGTATGATCTTGGTGCAAAAGTAAAACATGATCTTAAAAAGGTCACAGAAGAACTTAGGGAAAAAATAACAACGAAAGTCAAATGAATACTTGATATATTTTTTAAACTGAGACTTAACACATGGGAATTCCAATAACCCAAATTATACAGAAAAAGTCAACTTTGGGGGAAAAAAATGAGCTTTTTAAAAGATATTTTTCGTTCCACTCAAAGTATTACAAACAGCTTTTCCTCCTTATTTCCTATCACGCACTGGTCAAGTCAAGCACATCTCCAGAGAGGTGGGCAGTGAACTCACCCTGTACTCCAGGCTTGACCCTGCCATCTGCAGGATTTGCACCCTTTGCTCATCTGACAAACGGGAAAACTACCATTCATCTTCTGCCCCGGGAAACAAGCCCTTGGGAGGCATCTGATTCTGCTCAAACAGGTTCTCCTAGAGCCCCGCTGAGGGGGTGGCCACTCAAACTACTGAGGCCATTAATGATTGCCAACTAAACTCACAAAAGACAGTCCCTATTGTTTGCAATAGACTGACGTAGCAACAGCACAACAACATAGATAATGTATATTCTCTCTCCTTTTTTTTTGTCTTTTTGAGATAGGGTCTCGCTCTGCAGTTCAGGCTGGCCTCGAGCTCACTTTGTAGGCCAAGCTGGCCTCGAACTCACAACGATCCTCCTGCCTCAGCCTCCCGAGTGCTGGGATTACAGGCATGCACCACCACACCCGGCTGTTATTCTCTTTCAAACCAGGCAGATCAAAGGAACAGTCATGTATGATCAAGAAATGTTTCTGTGGATGATCTGAGGAAGTGAATATCAAGATTTTTTCTGGAGAAAAGTGAGATGATGAGGTTAATGCCTGACACACTCCTTGGGAGCAAAGTGACTGCACTATCCACTCACAAATGGTTTTTAATGATCAAAAATTATTTATCCTTTTGTCATAAATTTCTAATTTGTTGCATTCTGGCCAAAGGAAGTAACCTACCTGATTTTCCAACCCTGGCCAAGTTATCCAGTTTTAGCACTACACTTAAGCAGAACTTACTGCTATTTATGTAAATAAAGGTTTCACTTGACAAAGCACTGAAACGGTGTGCAGGGTTTTACATTAATAAGTTGAATACTAGAATTCTCTGGGACAGTGTAAACCAGGGAAAAGAATGCACTTCCCTTCACAAAGGCAGTTCCCTGGACCCACAGACCTGGGTGATAGCTGTGCCCTCACTTGGCTCGCTGGCCCGTGTTTCACTCATTTTACAGTCAACTCCTCACACAGTGAGCAACAAGAGTTCAGTAAATTCTTATCAATGAGGAAAAGAGCCGTTCCAAAGCAAAACAGGACACACAAAATTATTTCTCCATTTTTTTTTTGAGACAGGGTCTTGCTATGCAGTTCAGGCTAGCCTTGAGCTCACTTACGTAATGCACAGAAATGCACTTTCTCACTTAGAAATGCACAGGCATTTCTCCATTTTAAAAAGCAGAAAAAAGTATTAGACAAAGTGGAAGATTTTGTTCAGCGCTGCAACTCTATAAATGTCACTCGAACTTCTATCCTCTAGCCCAGCTGATGTCCCCTTCACTGCACCACCTCTAGGAAGACTGGGGAAAGCCGGGGAAAGCCTGGAAATAGCCTCACTTTGGCCCCCCAGCTCTGATTCCACGGAAGGGCCCTCTCTGTTGCAGGGAAAGTCACAGCTCATAGTGTGACACCCTGGGAGTGCAGCTCGTCTCCCTTCCTGCACCCTGAGCCATCAAGACCTAGGAGTGGCTGCATTTCCTTCCGCTCTCCTTGGAGGCGCTTCACGTGGTGGTGACTTTCTCCTTCTACCTCTTCCATGCGCGCTAATGAATTAATCGGTGAATGTGTGCCTACTTCCTATCTTTCAGCAACACCTCTAAGAAAGTGAGAGCCAATTAAATGATCATGAGCAAAGTTAAACGAAAGACAAGGACCAAACTATTGAACAAAGGATCGTGAGACAGAGAGCGCAGCCCAGCAGAGGGCACCAGGCAGCGCACGCTCCTTTGCTGTGACTCACTCAGCTATCACATTCGCCCTGTTCCTCTTCCTCCTCACAAAGCTCCAGGGGCATCTGTGCGACTCAAGTGTGCCCAGCAGCCCCCGCGCATGCTGGCTCTGGGGGACGCGGTGGTGATAGCAGGAAGGAACCTGGGCGTACTCAGTCCTTAAAAATTATGATTGTCTTAACAGTCTAATAATTATCAACTTGAACACTGACGGACAAAGTTATAACCAGAAAAGACTAATTAATAGTTTACTCTGTACTCTTCTGTTTTGCCAACCACCAAGGTATGTCAGGAAAGGAAGGAAAAAAACACTTACTTTGAGCAGCCATGTGAGAACTGAGTCACGGTATGGAACGAATTTATTTTTGTTTTTGCCAGCACCCTGATCTGCTAAGGCTGAGATAACCAGACCGAGGGTTGTGAGGGACCTGCGCGGTGCAACAAACCATAATATTACAAAAACTGGAGCACATCAAATGTCACATTTTAGCACAAGGATGCAACACCCCTGAACCTCCACGCGAGCAGCACTGTGTTCTGCAATCTGCTGCTCAGTGTGGAAACACAAATGCTTAAAGACCTGCTGTCCTCTAACACTAGGTCAAGCCGTAAAGATGCTTAGCCCAGTTTTTTTCATACTGCTAGATAAAAATGTGAGCTATAAAACTTAAGTCCAGCTGGGCATGGTGGTGTAACCCTGTAATCCCAGCACTCGAGAGGCTGAGGCTGGAGGATCATTGCAAGTTCAAGACCAGCCTGGGCTACAAAGTGAGCCAGCCTGAACTGCATGGTGAGACTCTGTCTCAAAAAGACAAAAAAATAAACAAATAATATTTTTTTAAAAATGAAAGTTAAGTCCAAATATTGAAACAAACACTGTATCATGAAGAAAGAAGCCCCAAGACGATATAATAATTAAAACCTAGGACAAGCAAAATTTACATCTGTATGATTTCAATAACAGCACAGCACCTAGATGAGGTGTCCTGTAATCTCTAGTTGGTAACTAATGACTCAATACACGTCCTCATGGGACCCTAAGGACAAATAAACTCCAGCCCACAGGAAGCTACCAGTCTAGCTTGAGAGAGAAAAGATAACCACATGAAGCACTTGGTGAACAAAATATTACTTCATAAAGTCCCAGCTTCTTGGACTTGGACAAACACAACAGCAGTAGTGAAAGGGCCTGCCCAATGTAGCTAGTACAGTGTCTGTTTAGACAGCAGCACGGGTCACAATCACCAGCTGGCCTATGAGACCAACTGTCGTCCTTTTCTATACCTTGGACCAGTGGTTCTCAGCTGGATGGCAGCAGGCCCCCAGAGGGAACCGCAAGCCACTGAGTCTGGGTGGTCACAGCTAGGGGGAGCACTAGTGCCATCTAGTGGGCAGATGTCAGGGATGCTGCTAACACCCTGCAATGCGCAAGATACTCCCACTCCAGGATAAAGAATCACCCAACTCAAAGTCAATAGGGCCATTGTTGAGGAAGCCTGACTTAACTGAGTCTGTGCTCCTCAGCCCCATCACACGGCTCTACAGGGCCTAACAAGAGCCCAGGCCCATGGAAGACAAAGTAAATCCAAACTACAGCGCAGCCTTCACCAATCCAGAATCACCTTACGTTAATAACCACAGATGCTCCCCTGTTTGGCTTCCCATTAGCTCCACAAAGCAGAAGAGTACACTTCAGGAAACTTACTTGTTAATGTTGCTGCCCTCCTTCAGCCTGTCGCCAGCGGCTCCAGTTTTTGTTGCTCGTTCACTGCCAGCTAAATCAACCAAGCTCAATTTCCCCACTTTCTCCCCAGATGTCTGTGAAGCAAATGGATACACACTAATAAGCACTCAGACAATGCAGAGGGCAGGCTGTCCCAAATGAATGGGTTCATTATCTAAATCCTTTTTTAATTTGCTGTTATTACAAAATTTTGTGCTGTTGTAGAACACTGTAAGAAAACTACAATCTAGCAGTGATACAAAAGATCCCTACTAATCCAGACAGAGTGACAGTTATCTCAGAAAAATAGTGCCCTCAAAATAAAGACATTTGGAAGGAAGCCCAGTACAAATTTTCAGAGAAGAGCCAGGTGGGGTGGCATACACCAGTAAATCCAGCTACTTGGGAAGCTCAGGCAGGAGGATTGCAAGTTCCATGCTTTTTGGGCAACTCAGTGAGACCCTGTCTCAAAATAAAATAACAAAGAAGGGGTGGGGATATAGCTCAGTATTCCCTGGGTTCAATACCTAGTACTGCAAAGAAAAAAAGAGTCTACAAAACTACTTACATGAATTTTAACATGATTTGAAACTATGCTTAAATTTTTATATTTACCAGTAATCATCATCATCTTTTTTTTTTCCTTTTTTGAGACAGAGTCTCGCTATGTAATTGACACCGGCCTTGAACTAACTGTGTAGCCCAGACTGGCTTTGAACTTGCAGCAGTCCTCTTGCCTCTGCCTCTTGAGTGCTGTGATTAAAGGTGTGCACTGGTTTACCAGTAATCCTGAGGCAAAATACCAATATTCTTAGTGATGTAAAAACAATAATCTGACTTTTATACAACAGAAGTAACCCTCAAAAGCTCAGAACACTTTCTAAAGTATCATTTTATTCACATACAGTATAGTAACTCCTTTTTTTGAGACAAGGTCTCACTCTGCAGTTCAGGCTGGCCTTGAGCTCACTTTGTAGCCCAGGCTGGCCTCCAACTCACAATGATCCTCCTGCCTCAGCCTCCTGAGTGGTGGGATTACAGGCATGCACCACCATGCCCGGCCTATTTTATACTTTCAGGTATTAGATTTATACTAGTTTTAGTTAAGATACTTTAAATGTGTACACAGTGCAACTTTTCCTTATTGAAGTACATACATGAAATGGATATTTTATACCTCAGCAGCAAAACAACAAAAAAAGAGAAAGCCAATGACAAAATCTATACACTGGATCATTTCTTAAACTTTCCCTTACAATATACATTTATATTTATTTCCATAAAATGAACATATTCCATAAAATGAAATATTGCATATTTGGAAAGCCGAAGATATTCGGCTTTCCAAATAAAAAGTATTTTTGACTAAAGAAACAAAAAAGTGTCTTCAGTATGTTTTTTGTCTTATGCTACAAAGGAAACAGAAAACAAAGAACTTTTTGTTGTTACACTAATCTTGCTGTGATGGTTTAAAAAAAAGAGAAAACTATGCTTTCAGCAAATGAAAACCCTGCCAAAATATAGCACTATGTCAGGGTGATTACTTTGGCTTCTGGTACTTGAATCTGAGCACCAAGGGGTGGGCATCATAACATACTATGCAAACCTTCCCATGGAGAGAGAGAAAACAGAAATGTACAGGTCAACACAGAAGTCCTCAGTGTGGCACATGCATTAACATCTCTGACTCAGTTTCAGCTTATTCTTCACCATGTTCCAAATCAAATACTCAAAAACTTGTTCTATCAAATCCAGTAACTTTATAGTACAATTTCCCCAGTGCAAGTTATCCTTTCCAATCCTGGCTGTTTAGCAGAAGAACCTCCACTAAATCGGCTGGTGCATTTCCATGCACTCAGCCAGCCAGCAGAGGCAAAGCCCCAGGCTGCTGAGCTGGGACTGCAGGTCGTCAGCTGCATGGCTTCATTTGCCCTTGCCTCTAGCTGCAGAGGGTAGGACCTAAAGCCCACATCTCTACAGCACCTCCCACAAGGTCTGGGCCTAGGAAGGGCACAAGTTCTGTGCATCAGATCTTCTTGCTGAAGAACTGGACAACAGAGATGAAGTGGTTCTTTGTGGCTCTCTGTGCCGGGAGGCAGGATCATGGCAAGACCAAGTCCGGCAACACAGTTTCCCAGCACACGCTTCCATCTCTATGGTGCTAGGACACAGCCTTATTGACAGGAGCAACTTCTTTATTCCTGCTACCTGGTCAACAGTTATGGGGCGCACCTTGAATGCATGGCTCTAGGAGGTCCTCAAAGACAGCACCATTCTGAGGTACCAGATCTGTGTGGCTCTGAGCATCATTCCTAGAGACTCTGTCTAGAACCTGCTCCTCCTCAGGTGTTCTGACAACTCCCCAGTCACTAATATCCTACACTAAACCCCTTTTAGATCACTAAAGTGGTTGCTGCTTCTTGTCTAGAGTTCTAATTGATAGGTAAGTCTGGCTACGATCTGAATTCATCTAATGTCTCACAAGAACAACATAAATGAGCACTTTAGACACTAAAAGAGGTCATGCACATGAACACCTACCCCAGACTTCACGTCATAGAGTGTGTGTGTGAGGGTGATTTTGAAGACGGCATGGGATCGGCTACTCTCCTCATTCATGTTGGTTGCAGCAACTGTCCGAGATTTGTTACCTTCAGACATCAAAGACTCAATATCCTAAGTGGAAACAAGTCACAGACACACATCTCATTGTCTATGTAATAAACAGTAACTCAGCTGCACTGTGAAATGCATTACAAATTTTTCTAGTCAACACATTTGCAGTTTATAACTTATTTTTAAATGAACACTAAGCCCCACAGAATAAAAGAGCTAACACTGTCTCGAAAACTAAACTTATTATTTTTTGTAGGTACAGAAGAAAGTCACAGCTTTAACTCAGGAAAGTTTAAAAGCTACATTATTGAGTCACACAAGATAGACAAATACTCCATCCCAATACTCATCTACTTCAGGAATTTGAAAAACTTAGTGTCTTTAATTAGAAAAGCAGGGCCTGGTAAATGCAAGGTCCTGAGTTCGATTCCCAGTACAAAAAAAAAATTATAAAAGCACTGCAAGTTTATTGTTAAAAATAAATCCAATTATAAAAATAAGAAAAAACAAATAACAGTAACTTGTAATCCCTCACTGAAGCATATTACTACTACTATCATCACATCTTAGCATAGCTGTGCTTAAAAATGAAAACATCAAGAGACTAATTTTCTGTACAAATTTGCTACTTGGTTGCTCTTACTGCTAAAAAAAAAAAGCATTACATAACAGATCACAGAATTTTCATTTAAAAAATGCTATAATCTCTAAAAATGGTTAATCAATGTGAATTTTAGTTTCACTACTAACAACAGAAAGCTATAAAAGCATCTACCTGGGTCACTGGTGTAGCTGAGTGATGCAGTGCTTGCTTAGCATGTGCGAGGCCCTGGGTTATATCCCCAGCACCACAAAAATAAACAAGCAAATAATCAACCATGTAAGAATTTTCAGAAACAAGACAAATGGTTATGTATGAAATGGACGTGTGCATGCCTACTATGATCCAGCCTTTTCTTCCCCATAACAGAACCCTATCTTTGATTATGCATCCTGTGGTAGAGCTAAGACACCACATTTCCAAGACGCCCTTGCAACACAGGCTTGGCCACATGACTAAGTTTTAGCACATGGTACAATACAGATTGCCCGGTCCACTTTCCTTAAAGGGAGTAGGCCTTGATCACAGTCTGACTGTAAGAGGCGTCTTGAAGTGTGAGAACACTGCATGACCATCCCCATGTGCAGTGGGAAAGGAACGGCATCTTGGAGCCACCACACCAGTCCTAGAGCAGTTTCCCCTAGACAGCTTACACAAAAAGCCTCGTTTAATCCATCGTTCTCTTATTTGTTCACTCAAATGTATATGGAGAGCGTGTACCATATTCCAAGTACTTTCTAGACAATGAAGATACACAATGAACAGAACAGGAAATAACTCATACTTCAAAAACCTTAATCCTACTATATTTTTATGTTATATGCAGTAAAATGATATACATATGTGAAAAACTCTGAAAATCACAAGATTGTAAGTGAAAAAGAATAGTGTTTAAGGAAAATTCAGCATGATAAATAAAAGGCCTCAAAAAAAAATAAATGAAAAAAAAAAAGCAATGTGAGAAAGAGCCAGAACAGAAAAGCAACATGAGGTAAAGTCTACAGTTTTCTAGATTTGTCCCATCCGTTTTACAGCCATGACGTCTGGCAAGCTTAATCTGTAAGATTCATCACATTTAGTCCACCTTAACTCACTGGTTTCACACTCTGCTACCTCACGTTAAAGATTTCTTTGTAAACAATGATTTACTAAGTGATGCTATTATCAATTTAAGTTTTTTAAAAAAATCCAACAGAAAACTGCACAAAAATTAGTTCACAGAAAGGACATTGTTACCTTGTAGCTTGTGACAGCCAGTTTAGAAAGTCCATCCACATAGGGTCCCAATACACTGTGCTCTCTGACTTTCAACGTTTGGCGGCTTCTGTTCATGAAAAACAAAGAAACCATTTGTTAAGAATGATCTGTTTTTAAAGGACTGAACTGTGCTTCATGGAAATATATATATTTAATTTAAGAAAGACCCCAAGTAAATAAAACCAACTGACTTGATCCCTGAAGAATTTAAAACAAACTTTCAAAGCTTCACTGGAAAGAACAGCTCCATAATGTGCTAAAATATCACATCACTCAAAAGGGTAAGCTGTGGGATGTCTATTTACTACCATAAAGAATGCAGAGTCAAAAAAATATGAACAGTCTACTTGTCATATCACAGAATGTGGCACGGAGATGGAAATTCAATAAATGTTAACTGTGCAAGAAAGGAAAATTCAGACCCAGCTCAATCACAAATGAAGACAAAGAAACAAAGACAGTAAAATGAATCTAATAATGACTTAAAAACACAACACTGGGCTTATCCCATGGTCATGAGGGTGTCTGAACATCGGGGAGGAAAATCACAGACTTTACGACACTGAAGGACTACAAGAGGGGATAAAGTATGACCATTTCAACAAATGTATGAAAAAAAGATTCAATAAAATGAAAATTAAATACACTCTCATAACTTTTCAAAAAATGAACCTCTTAGAAAAAAGGAACTGAGAACCCCGTGAAGAGCACCTGCCAAAAGCACAGATTATACAGCACATTCAATGCTATAAGCCAAAAAATACTAAGTATTTGCTAAGATGTTTGCTGAAGGGTACAAAGTTTCAAGGGTACAATCAGTAAGTATGCGAGTGATGGATGTGTTAACTATTTAGTTAGCTATTCCATAATGGCACATATATCAGAACCTCACACTGTGCTTTACAGAGAGATACAAGTTTTTGCAACTAAAAATAAAATTTTTAAAAAGGAACAATTGGGGATGGTGAGATTTCAGGTGATTCCTACTTTATGATCTTTTGGTTATACATCCTTTCTACCATGAATGTGTATTCACTTTGACTACAAAACACTGTCTTTTAAAAATAAGTAATGAGGCAGGTGTGGTGGCACATGCCTGTA
>NW_004955803.1:0-19186 GCF_000276665.1 Chinchilla lanigera
CTGGCTCCAAGGCAGGGTGGCATGGCACAGGGGCATCATTTCAAGGTGGCAGAATGTAGCAAAAGCAGCAAGAAAAAAGGGAGAACTATCCTCTTTTCCACCCTTGTACTGTATGCTGGCTACCCCCCAGGGCGAGTGTAGCACTCACAGCATCTCCATACCCTCCTCTTGCACAGGATGAGGATATTTACAAAGTAAGGATCCTGGCTCCCTGCTGAATCCCTAAATTAAACTTCTAAACTTCTCAGGTCGACACAATGTACCAACCATTATAGTCTAGTAAAGGATGGTTTCCTCTCCTAGTCTTAAATCTTCTAGACATGCATTTTCTGAGCTGTTAAAACTTGTTTTTGTGTTGTCTTGATTTTGTCTTCATTTTTGTCCTGTTAGTTTTTTAAATCTTTAAAATAAAGGTCTATCTTTTACGCTTTTATGTATCAGTTAAAAGCAAATTTAATGCAAATTAAAAAATGAAGCCAAATAAAAAGAAAATCCAAGATGCTGTTTTGGAGATACTACTTTTAATGAAAAAACAAGTTGCCATAAATTCATAAACCGTCCCACCCCTCTTTGTCCTATATACATATTTCTGATACAATTGTATTAGAAATGAAATATAATGCATTTTTTGATGTTCTGAAACTAAATATTTTACAGTACAAGAGGGCAAGGGGGGGGGCGGGGATATAGCTGAGCTGCATAAGTGCCTGCCTAGCAAGCACAAGGTGCTGAGTTCAATTCCTGATACAAAAAAAAAAAAAAAAGAAAGAGGGCCAGAAATTATGACCATCTTTGTTTAATTGGAAAATGATGTCTCTTTGTACAGGGATTTTTTTAATCCAAGTTTAGGAGTTACACTTATAAAATCCAGAGATCCATTAATACTATTATAAATTACTATTGTATAACCATTGACCTTTAAAATTAAACTATATTATTATATACTAAAGCAACTATTTAGAAATAACTAATTTTTCAAACTAGAAAATGCTGTCAATGCCACAAACATAATGAAATTCAGAAAAAATAATATGCTAGAAAACTATGAAATATTCTATATTTTTTTCTATGTTTGGCCTGCATATGTTTTGTTTTGATCATTCCTTCACTTAATGATTAATCTATCATTTTCAAGAGGAATTATACTGCCTGTCTTTAAAATATACTGCAAAGATATAGTGATCAAAATAGCATGGTACTAGCGTAAAAAACAGCACAATGATGAAAAAGAACAGAGACTCCTAGAAGTAAACCCACATATCTATACCTAATTGCTTTTCAAAGAAGAAATTAAGAATGTACATTGGAGAAAGAACTAACTTTTCAATAAATAGTGCTGAAGAAGCTGGATATTTACAACCATGAAAATGAAATGACTTCTGTTTCTTACTAGTTACCGAAATCAACTGAAAATGTACTAAAGACTTGGATGTGAGACCTGAAACCATCAGACTACCAGAAGAAACCATGGAGAAAATGCTTCAGGACATTACAAATGACAAGGAAATTTTAACCAAGATTTTAAAAGTACAAATAACAAAAACAAAAATGGACAAATGGGGTTGGATTGAGCTTAAAAAGCTTCTGCACAGCAAAGGAAAACAATCAACAGAGCAAGGAGACAATGTGCAGAAAGAGAAAACACTGGTGAACTATGCATTTGGGAAAGAGTTGATATCCGTCTAAAAGGAGAAAATAAAGAAGGGAAAAATATATCTGTATGTACACAGAATATCTGGGATAATTGTACTGCTGATTTCTACAGGTTTAATGAAAGAAGGAACTGTCAATGCTTAAATTCTTCTTCCTCTTTTTAATATTTTTGACTAATTTTGCCATTTATATCTGGTAATCTGAACAACTAATTGAAGACAACAATATGAAATATAACAACTATTGTTGAATTCCTATCAGCTTGTTTGGTGAAATTCTGTATGGTTTCTAATGTTCTTTTTAATTATGTTTCATTCTCTTTAGAATAAAAAGGAACTTAATAAACTAGTTACCAAAAAGGACAAATAACTCAATTTAAAAACTGGAAATAGATTTATGGACAGAATGGAAAAATAACTCAATCTTCCCTTTAGCATGATTGATTGAAATTTTTTTTTCTAGTATTGATAATGTGGAAAACTGTCAGCTTTATGACCTATTAATACCTGGCCTAATTGCTTAGGATTATTGTCTAATTGGGACAATTGTTATGAGGTTTCTTTCATATGTGAGCTATAAAATTTGGAAGAATTTCCCACAGAGGATTTTTTTTCCCACATTACCTACAAATTTCCACCTTCAAGTTCTTCAGATAAGTTCGTATTATAGTATGTAAATTTATTTGTTGTCATATTGTGAGGAGTGCTCCTGAAAGATAGTTCTATATTCAGGGCAGTTAAAATAAGAAGATAAATGGCCATGAATTATACTAAAATATCCCTTTAAACCCAAAGTGAAAGTATCTTCCACTCATCCTTTGTTTAGTCAGAGACTTTACATGGGCTGAGTCACTGTAGCAAAAGTATAGAGGAAGAATAACCAACCAATCTATCTATTACAGATCTGGGGAAAACGTGAACACATTAGTTGAGCCCCCACTAGGCTTGACCTTGAATGGTTTGTGCAAGTCACCACTGATGATTTAGCTAACTGATTTCACAGGCAACCTGCCCCTCTGTGCAAAAGAAAGGCCTTAGGTACATGTACCAATGTCCTATGAGGAATGCAATCATTATATACTGCAAACATATATGAAAAAATGGTTAATAATTGAAAAAAGAAGAACAAGGAGAAAGGCCATGTATATCCCACCTGAAAAGTGTTACAAATAAAAAATAAGGAGTATTAAGAATGACTTCTCTTTCACATGTCTAAATATAAGCAATATTTTTATTTCCTACTTCTAGCTTTTGACATGAGTGAGCAAAAAGGAAACTTTAAATATCTGAAGTACAGCATAGTGAGATGGGTTCACTTGAAAGTTACTTCAATCTTTTCTTGAACTAATACAATTTCCAGGTACACTAAATAAAACTCACAGATAAAAGTTTATATGATTTCTTTAGAATCTATGTGTTCTTCAAAAAAGAATTTAAAAATCTACTACCAAATAGATAAAGAATTGTACTATACAAAATTTGCTATTAAAAACTAAACAAAAAAGAATTGCACAGTACAAAATGTTAAAAAATATAAAATAATTACACTATATAAAAATTGCACCGTAATATAATTATGCTAAGCCCAAACTAACAGTAACTTACTTCATTTTGCAAAATCCTTATCTAGTTGTCAAAAAGTTCAATTATATTTTAACTGCATAACCAATTATTTTTAAGCAATAATCTTTTTTCATTAAATACTAGGAAAAGTACAATGATAATGTTTCAGTACATTGATGGTGTTATTTTTATGATGTAAAAATGTGTTTTGTTAGGCATGGTGACACATGTCCTGTATTCCAGAATGCTGAGGCAAGGCAACTGTAAATTTGAGCCCAGGATGCACAACTTGGTGACTTAATGAGACCCTTTCTCAAAATAAAAAAAGTAAAAAAGGGCTGGAGATGTAGCACAGTGTGAGGGACCTGGGGTAAATCCCTAGTACAACCAAAAATAAATGTGAGTTTTATTTAATATGCCCATGTGCTAAACATGCATGGTCAGCAAAATATATTAAAGATATTGTACTTCATCAATAAATTATGATCTCAACTAAACAATATATTGGATTACAGCAGGTTGAGGAAATAGGAAGCCTTTTCTTATTTTTACCAAATTTATATGAAAATGATTAGTAAATTATATTAGAGAACTTTAATTTTATGACCTTTAGTTTTCAATATCAATTGTAAAATAAATGCAGATGTTTCCTCAAAGACTGAATGGGGTGATTTCTTAGCAAAAAGGACTAAACTTTCTTATTACACTCTATGTAGTTTTCACAAATGGAAAGCAGTAAGTCTGTACCTCTGAGAATGGATCAAAAAACTATTTAACCGTATGATTACATAAAAACATTCAATCAAAATTACTAATATAGCAAATACATGCTGAAGTAACCCATATTTTTATTTTTCAAACTCTTATTAATATATTTAGATATGGCAAGTGCAGCAAACGGGCATAATTAATAGTCCACTGATAAATCTTAGTCAAATCTTTTGGTATACTTCCAAAAGTTGCAAAAGTCTTTTGACAAATCAGATCACTTTTAATTCTTTCCTTTCAAAATACTTGAAGGAAGACCTAATCAAATTGTCAGTATACATCATTAAAAATAATTTTGATGATACATCACTATATAATACTTGGCATATATTTCAAGAAAAATTTGAAGAACAGAATGGTATTGTTATAAAATTCTTTCCACTCTCATCCAGAAGTTAATATTGGCAACATCTCTTTTATAAACATCACCATAGTTCTGTGTAAAGGACTGGGTGCTGGGCCAAGTACATAGTGACTTCTCATCCCTAACATATTGGGAAGGTAGGGTCCTGGGAACAACACAAAGACCAAGAGCCAGATACACTTAGAAGAAATTACTAAGGAATAGACATTTCCTAGGGAAGCCTTGATACTAGTGATAAAACTATATACCACAAGAAATTTATAAGAATCAACACAGAAAACAAATTAAAGTAAAAAATAGAATATGACAAGATGCAGAAGCAAAATGTAACCCCAGAACACTAACCTGCCCAGGAAAGGTCCAGGGGACAATGAGGTAGAGGAAATCAAAAGCCATCTACCTGATTGTCTAAAATGATAGCAGGAGAAGTAAAAAACAAAACAAAACAAAAATAGATGAATGAAGCTCTAGAGAAAATCGGATCAGAAATAATTTTTCAGATGAAAGAAGAAATGACAATCAAAATGAAGGATCTGCTCAGCAAATCTAGAACAGACACAGATAAAAAATAGAGCTTAGGAAAATGATAGAAACAATGGATACCCAATATAGGCAAGAAATGGAATCCAAAAGACAGATTCAAACAGATATCCATGAAATTAAAATTTCCACTGAAAATGTACACAATCAGTTGAACCAAGTTGAGGACAAAATATCAGATCTAGAGGACAGGATTGTGTTAGTGACCATGAAAAGAAGGATTCCTCAAAGACAGCAAATGACCAAGAAAAATTAATCCAATAGCTGCATGATGATTCAAAGAAGGAGAACAGAAGATTGATTGGAGTCAGTGAGAAGGCAGGAGACAGTGCAAACACCATAAAAAAAACCTGTTCGCAGAAGTAATGAAAAAAACTTCCCAAGCATAGAGAAGAATTTGACATATAAGTAAATGAGGTATTAGAACTTCAATTGGCCATGACCAAAATAAACTTATGCCAAGGCATATAATAATCAAGATTCCAGAAATTCAACAGATGAACAAAATATTAAAGTTGTTAGGGAAAAGAAACAAATCACCTATAAAGGAAAGTTCATTAGAATCACAGCATGCTTCTCATTACAAATCCTTCAGTCAAATGTTCTGAAAGATATTTTTGAAAGAAATAATGAAAACCAAAATTCCAAGAAAACCAATAGAAGGAATCCATTAAGCAAGGCAAGAAATTAAACAGAGAGAAAAACAGGGAATCAATAATGGGAAAACAACATGACGAGGATAAGCCAATACACATCAATTATAACCATCAGCGTAAATGGTCTCAAGTCACCATTCAAAAGAAACAGACTTGCAGAATGGATCTAGAAACAAGATTCAACAATATGCTCCATAAAGGAGACACATTGAACTCAAAATGAAATTCATGGACTGAAAGTCAAAGGACAGAAAATAATACTCCATGTGACAGGAACCCAGAAAAAGACGGGGGTAGCTATTCTATTTGTAGACAAAGTGTACTTCAAGCCAAGACTGATCAAAAACAACAAAGAATATCACTGCATACTTTTTAAAGGAAAACTCCAAGAGCAAGAAATAATAATCATAAATATATACACACCAAATACAGGTGCACCCAACTATATAAAAAATGTTAACAGACAAGAAAGATCAAATAAGCACGAGCATCATTGTAATGGGGACCTTAATTCCCCACTGTCACAAATAGATCAACTAGCTAAAAAGAAATCATTAAGGAAATATCAGAACTGAAGCAAATGTGAACAAATGTTCTTAGTAGATGTCTACAGAGTGTTCAATGCCAGAACATCAGAATACACATTCTCAGCTATGCATAGGACATTTTCCAAACTAGACCACATACAGGCTCATAAAACATGCTTAAGTAAATGTAAAGGAATTGAAATTATCCTACGCAGATTGTCAGACCACCATGGAATTAAATTGGAACTCAATAGCAAAAGAAACCACAAAAACTCCATAAACACATGGAAACTAGATAACACACTCCTGAATAAGCATACATCAAAGATGAAATTAAAAAATATTCAACAATATCTACAAATAAATGATAATGCTGATACAACATACTGGAACTGACAGGACTCAGTGAAAGCAGTCCTAAGAGGGAAACGTATAGAGGTGAATTCTCACATCAGAAATACAGAGCAAGTTCAAATGAACAACCCAGTGTTGAACCTCATACTTCTAGATAAAGAACAAGTCAAGCCCAAAGTTCATAAGAGGGAGGAAATTATAACAATCAGAACAAAAATTAAGGCAATAGAGACTAAGAAAACAATTTGTCTTTCAGCTTTATAACATAAATATAATCAATTCATAGGCTTGTGTTGCCCCCATCTCATTGTCTCGGCAAAAAATATTTGTCTATGAATATATGAGGTTCTTAAAAGAACTCTAATTATCTCATCATAAGATTCACTTCCATTAACCTTTACTGTGTTATAATCACTTCCCGAATATACAATATATCTATTACAATTGTAGTATTACATTATATTAATGTATTACTAATAATCTTAAATGACTCAGAGAAATAATTTATAACAACTTAGAGCCTTCTAGTCAGAGAACATTTAACAAACATAAAATTTTAATTTATACATATATTTTTGTGGTACACATATATTTCATAAAATCAATGAAAAACACAAGAAGAAAATCATATTGCAACAGAATAAGATACAAAGAAGGTGAAGCAGAATAGGAGTTTAAGGAGAACAGTGGAAAGTTGTAATGTTTTCCTAATAAAGAAGAGCCTATGGATGGATTTTTTAATGTAAAGTATGAACTTTAAATAATTATTGAAACTTCATTGGACATATTTATTTTTACTTCATTGTGGTAAGATGAATATGAGATCCACTGGCTTAAATTTTTTTCTGTTGCTTTTATTTCCTTCTACCTTTTTTTTTCAGTGCTGGGGATTGAATCAAACCTCTGTATCAGCTGAGATTACAGGTACGCACCTCTATGCATGCCCTCGTAACAGATTCTTAAGTGGACAGTAGAGTATTGCTAAATGTATGCACAATACTGGATATCAGATCTACAGAACTTGTTTGTCTTGTGTAACTGAAACTTCATGCTCACTGAGCAGCAACTAATTATCTTTTCCCTCTGCTCAGTCCCTGTGACCACCTTTCTACTCTTTACTTCTCTGAGTGACTATTTTTGATGCATCATATAAATGAGATCATATAGTATCTGTCTTTCTGTGACTGACTTATTTCTCCAAGGATAATGTCCTCTTGGTCCATCCATTTTGTCACATATGTGAGGAATTTCTTCTCTCTTGAAGCTGAATAATATTCCATTGTATGTATGTAACACATTTTTTAGCCGTTTGTTTACAACATATGGTTTCTGTGAATAGGACTACAGTGAACATGGAAGTGCTTCGCATCTCTTTAAGATCTAATTTCTATCCTTTCGGATAAATCCTTAAAAGTGGAATTTCTGGATCTATAGTGGTTTTATTTTTAATGCTTCGGGGAGACGCCATACTATTTTCCAAAACAGTGGCACCATTTTACATTCCTATCAACAATGCACAAATGTTCCCATTATGCTATAACTGTGCCAACATTCACTGCTTTTGTTTTGTTTATAAAGGTGAAATTATTTTGATGTCTCCAAATAAAAACCAAAATGAACCTCAAATTTGCATAGCACTTGGAGTGTACAGAAGGGTTTCACCCACATGCCCCTCATGTAAGAGCAGAGAAGTGTACAAATTTTAAACATATACCTGGATAAAATTTTATGAAATGTAATACAACTTCTACCTTGATCAAAGTATAAAGCATTGCCTGCACGCTGGAGTCTCTTCTATGGTCCTTTCCAATCACTGCAGACCCAAAGGAAGCCACCATTCTGACATCCATCTCTACAGATTTAAATATCCTATTTTTGAACTTGATATAAATGGAATCACACAGCAATCACTCTTGCGTGTCTGATTTCTTTTATTCTTGTGACTGCAGGTAGCAGCAGTCTGTCATTTACAGATATTATTTTATTGTGTTAATCACCATAATTTACTTTACCAAACATTCATGGACATGTGGATTTTTTCCTAGGATGGGGGAATTATAAACAATGCCACTATGAATTTTTGAATGGTCCTTTGGCTATATCTTTGTTGAACATATATTTAAAAGTAGAAATATTGGGTCAGAGTATATGTATATATTGTCTAAGATTTTCTCAAAGAGATTATATGCATTTGCATTTGTGTTCCAACCCACAGTAAGTGAAACTCAGGTTGCTCCACTTCTTTTATAATACTCAGTATTCTCACTTTTTGCATGACTTTCTATTTATTTCTTTCCTTCTTTCTTTCTTTTTTTTTTTTTGTCTTTCTGAGACAGGGTCTGTCTATTCAGTTCAGGCAGGCCTTGAGCTCACTTTGTAACCCAGGCTGGCCTCAAACTTGCAATAATCCTCCTGCCTCAGCCTCCTGAGTACTGGGATTACAGGGCTGCGGCACCACGCCCTGCCTGACTTTCTATTTATGATCTAATTTGAATTACTTTGATGAAACTTAGCATTGTGTCTTTTTTGTGTGTTTATTGGTTGTTCATATATGCATTTATATGACATCCATACTGGTGACTTCTGTTCATTTTGTCTGTTTTTTTTAATTACCTATAAATTCTTGTATATTCTTCCAATGATTTTGGGGGATAGATATATCACAAATATCTTCTGCACATGGCATGAATTTGTCTCTTAATATCTTTCAGTGAAGAAATTTCTTAATTTTAATAAAATATAATGTTTCAAACTTTTCCTTTATGGTAAGTGCTCTTTTGTGTCTTAAGATATCTTTGCTCACTTCAATCTTCTATATTTCTATAGAAAAATATTTAATTTGAATTCTAAAAACCTGGCTGAAATTTTTTAAAATACATTTTGGGAGAAAGATTGCATTGCATATAGAGGCCAATTTGGGAGAGGCTGATCTCTTGACGCTGAATTTTCAGCCTATTCACATTTGGCATTCTTTTGGGAGGTTAGAGAACATGAAGATGACTAAGGTGCACTCCCAGCCTCCAGAAACTCATCCCAAGCAGGAATTCTGGAAGTATGCAGGCACTGATGGTCCGACAGAATGATGTGTGGATACCTGCACAGCAGCAGGCGGGAGACTGGCTTTTCAGACTCCATCCAGAACCACTGAATTTTAATTCAGAATCTCAAAATCTGAGGTCAGGAAACTTTGCAGAAGTCCTCCAGGTGACTCCTATACACATAGATGCTAAGACATAGGTGCCTTCATTTCCAAGCATTTGTAAACACTGGTGATTTTCAATTTCTTTACTTGATATGTGACTTGCACTCTTTTTCATCTCCTCTCTTCTCTCTATTCTTTAATTGGGATTATTTTCAGTGACGTATTCTTCAGCACACTAATCCTCTATTCCATATTTAATATGCTATGAAAACTGATCACTAAATCTTATTCTTAGTTTTAACATTCATACTTTTTAGTTCTAGGATTTCCATGTTATTTTAATAACCAGCAAGTCTAGCAAACATCTCCGTCTCTTCTTATATGTTCCTGAATATGCTGAAAATATGTATATGTAACTATTTGTCTGTTTCCATTGTATGTCTTTCTGCCATTTTTTTACTATTTTCTTACATAACTTAGTGTAACTAGTATTTTTTTTTGTAACTAGTATTTTTAATTGAATATTGCAAAATTAATCCGAATCTGAGAGTAATAGCATATCTCATTTTAGGTTTTCTAAATTTGTACTTCACAAACTTGTATCTGAACAGTAAAGCAACTGTATATACACATAGTCTTTGCTTTAACAATTTCTCTTCAACAGGCCCCTTCACAGTAAACATTTGATATAATGTGTACATAATAAAAAGCAACTGATTGTTCATGAATATTTCATTTACATTACTTAGAAATCTATCTCACTGTGGGACAACTTCTTTAAGAAAGTATTTTCCCCATTTTTCTGCTCAGCATATAAGTCCCTCCTCATTACCTAGTAGAGTTATCTAAGGGAAACGTGTACCCGTTTCTTTCTCTTTTTCCTAATCTCCTCTGTGTGTGCACACATATTCTGTCAATGGGACTCTAACTAGGAGATGGAGACTATATGAATCACTCTAACTGATAATTTAATATTTTATTGTAGTCAACAAAATACTGGATAACAGAAAAGGCAAATACTAAACACTAAGCCGTGACAGAGTAAGAGCTGTGGCATCTGCCACCAGCCCTAAGGCTAGAAGAGAAAAACACACAGGACTGCAAGTAATTAACAACAGGTAGTGTAGAGAAGGGGCCAAATTGAACTGATCTAAGACCTCAGAGAAGGCTGTGGTACCTGACTGCTGCTTCGGGCTCTCAAAAGGGACTGAGGCTAGTTCTGAGAATCCTGTAAATCTGCAAAAACCAGGCACTGTTGGAACAAAACACCAGGATAAAGTAGCACTCTGGAGGGATGATGGAAAGAACAAGAAAGACAAAATAGGAGCCAAACTACAAGGACAAAATTTTTTTATTTTAAAGAGAATTTTAAAAAAAGAACAATAGCAAAATGCCAACAACATAGACACGGATAAAACAAAGCAAAATCAATAAGAATGATAAAGGGTTTCAGAACAAAATGATACGGATTAACAGTGGTTGTTATATTACATATTTTTATCTTCATCAAAGTTGGTCAGATAACCAGGTGTAAGAATGCAAGATTGATCAAGCCATTAAAGAGAATAAAAAATAAAAGCAAAAAAATATAAACGATACAGAATTTCACCAAAACGTACAGGAGATATTAAGAAAGGGAAAGAAATTGCTCAAAAGAAGAAACAACTGAGATGAAGGAAAGGAGAAAAAGAAAGAAGGAAGGGAAAACATACTTATGTACACAAAAAAATAGCTGGGATAACTGTACTGCTGATGTGTACTTGGGTTATTGAAAGGAACAGTTAATGCTTTTTTTTTGACCAGTTTTGCATGCTTTTATCTGATAATCTGAACGACTAATTTGAAGGCAACAATATGCAACATAACAACCATTGCTGAATTCCTATCATCTTGTTTGGACAAATTTCTTTTTGTCTCCCATTATACCCTTGGCTCCTCCCTAAGAAGGCATCAGCTAAAAAGCAAATAATAGCATTTCATTTTTCTCACTTTGGGATGCACACTTATTTCACATTTAAGTATGTTTGAAGTTGGCATGCATAAATATCATATCATGATTCAAGTGATATTGTTTTTCTTCCTTAATGTCACATACAACCACGATGCTTCTAATAATGTTTCTTTAATTTTATGAAGTACAGTGTTTTTAAAAGTAGGAAATGATTTCCATAAGCAAACATTCTGACCCTGGTAATGACTGTTTTTTTCCTCTAAGTTCTCACATACCATCTGTTAAATAATTCTACAACTTCACAGGGGTCTAGTGTTAAATCATTCTGGTTTGTGGTTCCTACAGTACTTCCTCTTTTTAAAATTTAAATTTATACTCAACCGATACTTAGAAACATAAAAATGTACATGTTAATGTGTTCCCTATTTTTTAATATCCCTCCACTTTCAGGACCAAGCACCCTCTCTTTATTTTGTGTTGAACCCATTTAAAAAAAAAAACTCACATCATGAACATCTGTTGTTTTAGTGGTAATAATCATACTTGTAGGTCCTTTTGGTTTTCTGGGATTTGAATCAAATGACTTTGACAATTTTAAGAGAATTATTGACTCTTATACTTTAGTTCCAAATTTCCTATTATAAGTGTCACTCTTCCTACTCTGAACATTCTGCTGCAAGTTTTCATTGTCCTTATATTTAGTCAGCTTTCCATCATGTAAACAAAATTCCTGCAAAAAGCAGGAAGGAAAGGTTTAGGAAGGAGAGATTTCTTCTGGTTCTTGGTTTCAGAGATTCCAGTCCATTGTTGGCTGCTTTGGGACCAGAGATGAAATCCAACTTCATGGCAGGGAGCAAGTTGTAGAGCAAAGCTGATCACCTCAGGACAGCTGGGAAGAGGTGGGGAGAGAGTGGCCCACAAAGACACACACACAGAGAGAGGAAGATGACAGCAACAATATATCCCCTTTCAGGTTGTGTCCTTCAGTAACCAGCTTCCTCCAGTTCTGCCACCTCTTAAGGTTTACAGCACTTCCTGCTAATGCCACCCAATTATGAATCTACTAGTGGACAAATCTACTGAGGAAGTTAGAGCCCTCACAATTCAACCACCTTCCCCACTTCTCCTTAACCCCACCGCACTAAAGAGTAAGCTTTCAACACCTGAGCTTTCGGGAGACATTTTGGATCCAAGCCATGACAATCCCTTTAAATGTATCAACTCTGATGTTCAGGCAAAGAAGTCTAAGATTTTTTGGATCTTTCTAGAGAAAGCTGAAGCTGAATCTAAAACAAACTTTCTTTCTACCTTAAAGGAAGTAAAAAATATTTTGTATAATTGCTGTTGCGTATTTTATGCTTGAAATGTTTCGTGGGTCTAGAATTGTACCTCTTTACCTCATTTAAGTTTAGTTTCAAAACATTTAAAATTTTTACAATCAATGCAAACATGTAGCTTACTGAAGGAGGGTTATATGCCCTACCCTCTTTATTTTTGTATTTGGTGTGATCTCTCAATATACAAAACGAGAAAAAAATGCCTGTCACACTGTCACTCTATTAGAGAAAAATAGGTTTTACCAAACAACAGGGAGGACTCTATGTAATTTTTAGATAATATTTAATTAGCTACTTTTGTTAATGTGCCAACCCAAACCCAAGGTTTTGTCTCAAAATCACCTTACACAAAGCTACAAAAGGTCATTCTGCATATTTTCTACTTTATTGCAAATGGAAGTTTAATCATAAGTGTGCCAGTATCCAACATAGATCATTATTTTTCCAGCCTCCTGAATTGTTCTCACTATTCATCCAGCTTTTTTTTAAAACAGCTTCTCTCTCCCTCATACATCTGAGTCTCTACCATATATTTTAGGTTTTGATTTTACAGAAGGACCTCACTTGAGGATACCGATTCTTCATGAGACCCCATAACACCACAGAAACAAAGTGTTTGTGCAAGATGATTGTACCAGTCAGGGTTTACTAGAGAAACAGATATAAGAAATTGCAAGTTTGGCTTGCAATGATCAGTCACAGAGTTGGATGAGGAAGCGTGTAGAGGGTATCTGAACACTGGAGATTGAAGAGTCCAGTCCAAGGTCTGGAGTTCACTTTAGTGTCCATGCAAGTCCATATCAGGAAGCTGATGGGTCTACAATGGAATGATGAAGAATCGACAACAAAAGTCAAAGAGTCTGCACCAGGAGGCTGAGGAGTCCCAGGTGCAAGCCAAACAGTCTGCACCAGAGGCAAGGAGATGGCCAAGCTGAAGGCGAAGACTGGAGCTCCTCCGAAGAACCAGCAATCAGGCCTTTCTCATTTCCCTTTTATTGTATGCAGACTACCCACCCTGGGGAGGGGTCCTGTACACCCACACCATCTCCAGGCCCTCCTCTTGCACAGGCTCAGGATGAATACAAAGTAAGGACCCTGGCTCCCTGCTGAGTCACGTGGTTAACCTCTTAAACTTCTCAAGCTGACACAACTAGCAACATCCTAGAGTGGTAAGGGCATGTCCTTTAACCCCAGGATGTAGAACTGCTGAGTCAGTTAAGATTCTAGATTCATCAAGTTGCCACAGTGTATCAATCATTCCAATGATGAAATTATTAAAAAGGAGAAAACAATAAACACTTTAGCTTCATTTGCTTTTAGTTGACTTAAAAGATCACCAATTCTGGAGGTCACACATTATCAACTTCCCATCAGCTTTGTGGTAAGATAACACTGCTGACACGTGGGTTATCGTAACAGTTGCCTAGGTTATTCACTTGGGGACATGGGGGCTCCTTTTGCTAAAAGCACTGACTGCTCTGCACATGTCTAATGGGGGCCTGGAAGATTAAAATGTATGACCTCTCTATCGGTGTACTGTTTCTCCTGGTACCTTAGCCTTTGCGTCACACTCTACTCAGTTCTGCCTATTGATTGCCCATCAGTGCTGATGTACTTTCTTCAGGCTTATCAGAAGGCCCAGACTGAAGCACAAGGATATTCATGCAAGATGATAGAGCCAGCTACAAAAAGAACTCAACAGTTCCTAGAGCAGGTTGACTATAACTGCCTGGTGGCCTGAATCTTGTGGAAGATGGAAAATATCTTTAGAACCCATGTCCCTGGCCAATGGAAATTATTGCCCTTCAGCCCACTCTCACAAAACAAATTCTTGTTTTTCCCTTTGTTCAGAGAGCAGCTTGGTCCCACTTTTAATCAGTGCTCAACCCTTTCCTCTCAGGCTGAAGTCAGCAGCCTAAGCTGAAGTCCTGGCCAATAAAGCATTGCCTGCATGTTTGTTACAGGTGGCTGAGTCTCATACTCTCATTTCTGTGCCAAAAGATCTGGTCTCTGGTAACAATATCTCAATTATCACAGCCTAAGAAAGGCCCCTTAAACTCAATGGCACATAATTATCATCTATTTTATTCTTTTGAGTATATAGCTAAGCTGGGGTTTGGTTGGTCAAGTGTGGATTTGGCCGTGGCTTTAAGATGTGGGTTGAACACCAGTCTGGTCTAAATATCTCTCACCTCCTTTCAACTATATGTTTTCCTTATGACCATGGCTCAAGCACCGCAGGCAAGGCCCTAAGCATAAATACACACAAAATTTTTACCTAGAATATGTCTGCTAATATCCCATTGTCAAAGCAAACTCAGTAGGAAGAGAAGCATATTCTTCTCACTGTAGGGGGAAGGTGGGGGGATACATTTGTTTAAAAATAACTCTAACTATCTTATAAGCTAACCCTGGAGTAGGTGGAGAAACCTCAGATAAAACTTTCATGCCGTTTGATCTTTGAGTATTTCTGTCATCAAATAAATGCTAGTCACGTCTTTGTGCATAGCCCAAAGACATATTTTTGCCAGATTAATCCAAACAGGAGCCTCGACTAGGATTATGACACAGAGAATACTCTTTAAGCTATACAGAGTGCTGTGGATTTAACTGTGTCTCCATAAGTTTATATTTTGAAGCCCCGACCCTTTATGTTAGTCTATTTGGAGATATGTCCTTTAGGAATGTAATTAAGCTAAATAGGATTATAAGTGGAATTTATAATCTTAATCTAATGGAACTGATAGCTCTATAAAAGGAGGAAGAGAGATCACTGGGTTCTTTCTCCCCATGAACAGGAAGGAAAGACTCCATGAATACAGAACAAGCTAGGTCTAAAGCCGTGAAGGCAGCCCTCACCAGAAACTGTTGCAGACACCATGATCAATTGTGAGAAAATATATGTGTGATGCTTAAACTACCAAACCTGTAGTATTTTGTTATAGTAGCCCAAGTAGATCAACACAGAGAGGGAGATTATTAAAGAAAGACAATCACTGTATCTTATGTATGATTAAGAAAAAGCGCTTAGGGAGGGCCACAAATTGAACATGGATCAATAGTATAACAATAACACAAAGATACCAAACATAGATACTAGAAATCAGATGAAAGCAAGATAACAGGGAAAGATGGACCTCATGGTGTACAGGATAATGCATGCTTTATTTTTCTTAAATTTTTTTTTCTGGTACTGCATGCTTTATTGGAAGGTGCTAAAATACAACTTTTATAGAATATAGTTGAATAACCTAAAAAAAACAATAAAGCAGTTTATTCTCTGGTTGCATCCTGCCAGTTTGTACCCAGGGCTCTAGAGTGCCTTCTCACTAGACACAAGAATTCTTTCTACAATACATAGATGGATTCTTATGGTCACGTTCTTATGGTCCTTTATGTATTCATTCATGCTCTATTTTGATACATTCTAAAAGAACCATTCTGACTTTTTTTTTGGCCAAAGGAGAAAATAGAGACTATGAAGAAAAATTAGGAAGGTAACTGAAAATCAGTCATAAGAAAAAGATAAAAATGAGAAAGATTATTTAGTACATGAAAGAAGAGATGGTACCTTGCATAATCAGGGGTTTAAAGTTAGATTACTTAGAAATGGTGTGCTACAGGTGGGCCCCATTTTACAGACATAAGACTTTTACCCATGACTCAATGTGAGTGGTATTACTTTGAGCTGAATAGCTAGAAAACAAATGATTCTGATGACCCATTGAAACCCTTTGGCTTCATGTCAGTAGATGATAGAGTTTAGGGAAAACTCTTATCTCTGAAGACAGGAGGCATATTGAGGTTTGGACTCATGAGAGAAGTACACATGGAAAATGATTCCTCTCTTGCTATAAATGCTTATAATATGTATATTTATATAGACACATATGGATATGTGCATCACAAGGGTGCAGCTCCTGACCACCAGAACCAGAATTTGTTGTGGGACGAATGCTCAGCAAATCCTAGGAGACTGCACCAAATCTGAGCTGAGACTAATGTTTGTTTAGATCAGGTACCTTTATTTTGATGACCTTACAAAGAACAGACTCAAAAATAGAGGCATGTTTAAAAAGAAAGGACAAAAATCTAAGCCAACACCAGTTAGTAAAGCCCTCTGTCTCACAGGCTGATTACTTTGTAGTAATAATCATATATTTGTTTTTACATACAGAAGTTTGAGGCCTCTGTGGTCCTAATTAATACAGTGAGTTCTGTCTCTCTGCCTTGCTCTTTCCAGTTGATCCCTTTCTGCTATTATCACACATCCCAAACAGTTTTATTTGGTAAAACAATGACAAAAGGTACAAACTTCTTTATGTACCCAGCATTTCACCATGTTTACATCCCTCAAGGTGCCTGGACTTGATTACATAAGACTTGGAAACTTTGAATTCTCCCTGTAGGTGCCAGAAAAGATTGTTTTGATTCTCCTAAGAGTCATGTGGAAATACTCCCAAACTAATTTCTACTTTGTGATAAATAATTTCAACCAATTCCCTAACCCTCCAAACAAACTGTAATACTTAAGACTTTGTAGCTTTGTTAAAGATTGTAAAAAGAAAGAAAAACAAAAGAGATGGGGTAGAAAAAAAATAGCAAGGAGGTCATTCTTCTCCGCAGGATCTGATTAGCAAATAAATCTTGGGGATTGATTTTTTTTCTGTGTGTGTGAGCAGAGAATAATCTACGCAATTCAGATACAGCTCCTTTAGGACTTCTCCTCCCAGTTAAGTCCAGGAGATTTGCTAGGATCACAGGTGGAGGATGACAGAGCCGCTTTCCCTGGGTAGCTATGAGGAATGAGCAGGAGCTAGCAAGGATGAAGGGGAAAAGGAGAAAGGGAGGAGGGCACAAAGGGCTGACCTACAGAAAACATAGCAACAATGAACAGAATCTTTCTATATGTGCATGAATTAGAGAGTAGCTGAGTGGTCTCCCTCCCATGAGATCTATTCTCTGAAGCATGTGTCTATCTCCCATTAACACTGTATGAATGAGCCTTTTGTAATAGTAATGCAGCTCAAAGAGGGAGACCTTTGCTACCTAATCCATGGGGGTATATTCTTCCCGTGATGGACCTCTAACTCCCATCATAGCTAATGGGTGTTCTAAACTGATGTCTAAAAGCCGTCTGTCCAATTGTGTGAAAAAGGTAAAGGTCTCTCTTTGTAGACTTCCTTATCATCCAAACTGATCTCTTCTCTCCTGCTTCTCTCTCAAAGGCTGCTCCTCTCCTTTGAGGTATTTACAGGCAGGAAGAGGCTTGAAAATTACACATCTGGTAAATAGAACAGATTTCAATGCAGGTTATCCTACGGTTCTCGGCTTGTTTCTCCTGGATACCAATGAAAAGGTTCTAAACTTAAAAGGCGTTATGCTTTCCACAGAATGGGTTCACATTTCCTCAAAGAGCATATGTTCTGCATATGTGATAACCGCAAAGGTTACTCTGAAGCCTGAAAATTTATGAAATATTTAATTTGATGAATGAAATCAGGCAAGCTATTCAGATCTCTGCATTTTTTAGCCCTTCTCTGTTCTTGTTTTTCCTATGTAGAATTTTTTAAAGCAATTAAAACAATAGAGACAAACATTTAAAAATCAGTTTTTTGAAGGTGCAGTTTGTGGTAGATTTTGCATTTTTGGCTTAGCATTCATTTTGACACTTGTGAAAGGCTGCCTGGTGCTGTTGCATAGGCCATTTGGTTGTTCCTTGAGATGAAATTCTCTTGGTAAACATGGACTCCAGACTTTGTACACTCTGTGCCCAGTAGTACCTTCACAGAAGGTTCAGTGCATGAACTGTAGTTAGATCCCTGTGGTGGTTTATACTATATTAACAGGACTAACCTGAATAGCATGTTCCTGAATCCTGTTACTGAGATGTCCTATGTGTCTTACTTACTTTTCTTGTTGCTGAGAAAATATCCAACACCCAAAGTTAAAAAAGGAAGGGTTTATTTGGACACAATTTTGCAGAGGTTTCAGTCCATCATTGGTTGGTTCCAAGGCAGAGCAACATGGCACAAGGACATGGCAGAGGAAAAACAGTCCATGACAAGGCAGGCAGGAAGCAGCAGCCTGCCTTTCTCTCTATCCCATCCAGGCTACCAGCCTTTTTGGGTGATGCCACTCAAGCCCAGGGTGGGGCTTCTGTTTTCAGTAAATCCATTTAGCTACACTCAGAATTATACTAATTCCAATCAGTGAACTAATTTATTACCAAACCCTTAATCCCAGTATCACACAGCCTAGATCCAGCCAACTCCAAAAAAGCAGCACCTAAAACTCAAATGTGGAACTTCTCTGGCTGCGGGCAGGGTGAA
>NW_004955804.1:0-2295 GCF_000276665.1 Chinchilla lanigera
GGGTCATTGTGAGTTCGAGACCAGCCTGGGCTACAAAGTGAGCTCAAGACCAGCCTGAACTGCGTAGTGAGGCCCTGTCTTAAAAAGACAAAAATAAATAAATAAGTAAATAAGATTAAAAGAGATGAGGTGTGGCTCAAAGGCATTACCTGCTGAGGTACAATCCCTGGTACCACATAATCAAAACACAACAAGAAAGTCAAGAAAAGACCTGGACTTAGGCCTGGTGCTATTACACAAGGACATGCCACGGGACGCTCACGCACTTCCAGGACCTTGGCTGCTTTCTGGACCACTGACCCCTTGCCTCTTCAGAAACCACTGGCTCAGGGGAGGCTAAATCTCTCTACTTTGGCAGATCAAATAGAGTCACTTGTGTCCGGCCCTAAACAGAAACACTAAATGAACAAATAATAAAGGTGAAGGGCCCCATCAATGACCGCTGGTGACAAGAGTGACTGTGAGGGCACCGTGGGACAGGTCGCTGCCCAGCCTGGTCCTGGTCACTGCCCACAGGTGCCTGCTACAGCCCCTGCTCTGGCCTTAGAGCCCTGCGCCCAGGAACGCCGTCTGCTCACACTGCCTGCATGCTCCTGACCAACCTGTGCTGTTACTGGGCTTGATATTCCTGTGGGATTTATCCCCCTGTACTGCGGATAGAACCCAGGGCCCTGGCACGGAGCTCCATCCCCAGCCCTTTGTTATTTTCTCTTTTCCATCCAGGTCTCACTGATTCACTGAGTTGCCCAGGCTGGGCTCCAAATTACAACCTCCTTCCTCTGCCCTCCAGAGTGCAGGGATACAGATGTGAGCTCCCCATCTGGCTCCTGTAATTTAATCTCATATAAACCTAATTACTTTAACAGCTTTCTTGTAGCAAGATGACAGCACAAATCCTTTAAGGTTTTCCAGGAGCAGCTGGGAAACTTCAAGGTCAGTTTGCATTTAAGGTTGGGTCAAGAAGCCTATTTATTTATTATTTATTTAGGAGTTTTTGTACCAGGAATTGAACTCAGGACCTTGCACTTGCCAGGCAGGTGCTATGCCCTGAGCTACCTCCCCGGCCCCCTATTTAGGTTTTTTTGAGAAAGGGTCTCACTGTGTAGCTCTCAAACTCATCTCTTGCCTCAGCCTCCCAAGTGTTGCAAGAAACCTATTTTGGAAATTTGTCAAAGACGTTTAAAGAGGCTCAGAGGTCACCATGAAGTAATATTTAGCTGTATATTAACCAAAGTAACAATAGGGATTTTCAAAAGTTAATATCAGAGATGGTACAAAAGTAACAGCCTCCTATTGCCAGGCAGGCCTCTGTCAGCCCCCAGGCAAGGGGCACAGGGCGGAACAATAGCAACAGAAAAGGGAAGCCTGGGCCAGGCAGGGTAGTGTAGTCTGTGCTGCTCCCAGCACTCCGGAGGCTGAGGTAGGAGGATCGTCATGAGTTTGAGGCCAGCTCAGGATAAGTACTGAGTTCAAGACCAGCCTGAACTGCATAGTGAGCCTCTGTTTCAAAAAAATAGGGGGCTGGGGATAGGGGATATAGCTCAGTGTCACAGCACCTGCCTGGCAAGCATAAGGTCCTGAGTTTGATTTCCACTACCAAAAAAAGAAAGAAAGAAAGAAAGAAAAAAGAAATGAAAAAGCCAGAGCCCAACTCAGAATCAACTTATCCATCCAGGAGGCTGGGGAGTCACAGAATAATGAGAGAGGGGAGGCTGAGGCAGGAAGGTTTCAAATTCAAACCCCGCTGAGCAAAATGTTTAGAGGACTAGGGGTGCAACTCAGTGGGAGACCACTTGCAGGCTCTAGGCCTTGGTTTGTGGGGGGAGAGGCTAATGAGGGGGCGGGAGATTCACGGCTTTTCTGGGAAGGGGCGGGGTCTTACCGAAACCCAGTTGCTCCGCTCCTCCGCCGGCCTGGCGTTTTTTTTTGGTGGCGGAGAGGTGTCTCTAGGGCAGCAAGGCTGGGCCAGCCTGCATCAGGTTAAACCCGCGTGTCACACGTGACCGTGCCCGCTGTTGGCCGAGGGGCCTGGCCCCCCTGGTCCCCGGCTGCCCTCCGTGACCATCAGCCGCCGTCAGCATCATGACGCGCCCGGAGGAGCCCGGCCTGTGCAGCGATGGAAGCTGGGCTCCTCGGGTGTCCTTGCGCAGGGCCTCGCAGAGGAGGGTGGCGACGCCTCGCCCTGCACCGGGCCGTCTCGGGAGCCGCTGCTACGACAGCTTTCGGACGCTCGGCCCGCTGGCGCTGGCATTGGCCCGAAGGACGTGGGCGCGCCCAGGGGGAGGCTGGGGCGCG
>NW_004955804.1:2494-17023 GCF_000276665.1 Chinchilla lanigera
GAGGAGTTCCCAGCAACTGCGGGGTGCAGCCACGTCCCCCTGCGCCGCACCGCGGGGACGCCGGCAGGCGCAGGCTGAGGGGTGAGTCGGGCCGCGGCCGGGCGCGCGGTGGTGGGGTCTTCGCCTGGCAGCTGGGCCTCCGCCACGGTCACCGCGGGGTTTCCAGCACGAGACAGGCGCTCTAGGCGCTGCCCGTGGGTGCTGAGACGTCACACCCCGCCCCGCAGCAGGTGATGCCCAGAGCCCTGTGCGGGAGCAGGGGCAGCCTGGGGACCGTGGGAAGGACACAGGGCCACCTCTCAGCACGGCCCGAGGGCGTGGGGCTGTGCTGCCCCAGCCACAGGCAGAGCTGACCAGGCTCCCTGCAGTGGGCTCCGAGGGTGCCCGTGACCCAGGACAGGAGCCAGTAGCCACCCGGGATGACCCCTGTCAGCTTCAGCAACAGGAACCCCTGCCTCCTAGTCTGCTTAGTGCGAGACACGGCCTCTCCTGTCCCTCACCGGCATGGACTCCGTCGAGGTCTTCAAGGGCATCCGCTTCCCCGGGTTCATGCACACCCAAGAATCCCTGCGCACCGCATGTGGCTTCCAGTTCCAGGACACGGACGTGCTGCTGGTGACGTTCCCCAAGTCAGGTGAGAGCCGGGCACCGTGCCCCACAGCTGCCCCCTCCCTGTCCCGGCCTGGCAGCCCTGCCCCGAGCCCACCGCGCCCGGGTCCTCACCCTGGGCTCCTGGGCCTCCCTGAGCATCTGTGGCCATGGGCAGTGTTTGTGTTTGCAGGAAGGCACTGAGGGCCTGGGGTTGGTGTCCATGCGAGCTCAGGGGGCCCCTGCACAGACGGCCTCCCTTCCTCGCCATGGTGCCAGTCTGAGGACAGGAGCTGTGCCTGCGTGGACAGTCCCTCCTCCTCCGAGGTGACCCTGAGAGGTCATCCGGGAAGGGCAGGCCGCTGGGGTGCCAGGTCAGCATGGGCTATGGCTGGCAGGTGAGGGGGAAGAGGAGGCTGGCACCTGCGGTGGCCCTGGAGACAGCCCGGTTCTAGCATGGAGTGGCCATGGAGCGCAGGCCATGCTAGGCACAGTAGCACAGCCAGTCATCCCAGCTATGCAGGAAGATGAGGCAGGAAGGTTGCAAGTTCAAGCCTAGCCTGAGCAGCTTAGCAAGAGTCTGTCTCAAAAGAATAAATAAACACTGAATGTAGTTCAGTGGAAAGGCCCTGTGCTTCCCCCAAGACTGAGAAAAAAAACAAAGAAAGAGAGACAGAGACAGAGATAGAGACAGAGGGAAGGGGAGGGCAGGAGCCGGTATGGTGATACATATCTATAATCCCTGTACTCTGGAAGGCTGAGGCAGGAGAACTACAATTTGTCGCCCAGCCTGGACAACTCAGTGACTTAGTGAGATGGGCTGAGGGACGGGTTGGGCCACAGCTGCTCATCCACCAAAGTATCTATGACCTTTGACCTCTCCAGAGGTGACCCCAGGAAAGAGGGGCTGTTTGGGGGCCCTGGACCCCTCTCCTGCTGCTGGCCTAGTGATGGCCTGGAGGGATGTGGCCTTGTGTGGCACAAGGACTTGGCAGCCGTGACCACTGAAGGGCCTGGAAGTTGGCACTCACTGTAGGTCGTCGGGCACCCAGGTGCTCACAGGAGAGATGCAGCAGGCCCAGAGCTTCGAGAGCAGAAGCAGGAGGCAGAGGAAGGAAGTGGCCGTGGGCAGGGAAAACCCAGGAAGAAGCAAGGAGCCTGGGGCTCCAGGATCGCTGACCGGCAGGACATAGCCAATGAGCTGTGTTGTTCCAAGCCACTTGTCATCACAGCTGCCTCCACAGGCCCAGGAAGGTGTGTGCAGCCTCCAGGCCTCCCCCAGCCACCCACGGCCCTGTGGGATGGAGGCTGAAGCAGGCATTGCTCTTGGAGCTGCTGGGAAATTCTGCTCCTGTGTCTGTGCCTTGTCAGTGGCCGTGGAGCTGTGCCCTGAGTGCTCTGCCTGACTGCCTGGGTGCTCAGTGGACAGCCGGACAGGACACAGGAGCTTGTGCCTCTCCCTCTTTGTGTGAAATCTCCCCTGGACCACTGAGATGCGCAGGTAGCACAGAGGCCTGTGAACGAAGCCTCAGCCTCCCAACCAGCAGTTCCTCGTTTCTGAGCCTGCTTCTGCCGCCTCTTTAGGAGGCCCTCATGCACAAATTGCCTCTCCCTCCACAGTGAGCCGTACCTCGCACAGTCCTGTGTGTCTATGACTTTGTTCACCCACGGTCACTGCAGTCCAAAACTAAAGGGAGGCTCCAGATACATTCATAATTGTCAGTTGCATGCTGTAAGTCTCACGCTGTCCCTGCCACCCCACGACATCCAGCACGTGCTGTGAGCCACCCACAGGCCACTGGGGCTCTCAGGCTTGTGACAGGAAACACTTGTTTCACTTAACGACAAAGCCCAAGATCTCGCTGGCAACCAGCATGAGGCAAGCAGAAGCCAAGAGTGCTTCCTTCAGGGTAAAGGTTCAAGTTCTAAATAACAGGGCCAGCTGGGCGTGATGGCACACGCCTGTAATCCCAGCACTCAGGAGGCTGAGGTAGAAGGATCATTGTGAGTTTGAGGCCAGCCCGAGCTACAAAGTGAGCTCAAGGCCAGCCTGAACTGCATAAGGAGACCCTATCTTTAAAAAGACCAAAAAAAAAAAAAAAAAAAAAAAAAAGAGTGAATAACAAAGCCATGTTCTGAGGTCACTAAGATTTATGGTTACAGGGAATCTTTTTCTGTTTTGTTTAGCTTTGTGAAGGTGAGGATGGACACCAGGGCCCCCACACACTAGACAAGTGCTCTCCCAATGAGCTGCACCCCCAGCTCTTATTTTATTTTATTTTATTTTATTTTTTTGGTTTTTCTCCAGTACCGGGAACCGAACTCACGACCTTGCGCTTGCCAGGCAGGCACTTTTGCCTCTGAGCTAAATCCCCAGCCCTGCCCCCAGCTCTTTTAAAGTTTTTATTTTGAGACAGGGTTTCTCCAGGTTGCACAGGCTAGACTCAAACCTGCAGTTCTGCTGCCTCCGTCTCTGGAGTGGCTAAGATTGCAAGCGTGTGTCACCACATCCAGCAGAGTGAGTCTTTCACCCATGAAATTGTGAAGAAGGGAAAGAAATTTATGCTAAGTTCACTGCTGCACCTCCAAATGCAACAGTCATGGCCCACAGGGTACACTCAGTGCTTAGACAGGGTGGGATCCACCACTTGAGCTGTGCAAGGGGAATGAACAGGAGGGGTGCTCTGCGGACAGTGCCGAGCGACCTGGAACACTGCAGAGCCTGGGGGAGGCCCCACCAAGGAGTCCCGAGAACCTGACACAAAGCCGCGGTCAGGTTGTGGGTGAGAGGAGCCGCGTTCCCAGGACTCCTCCGTGGTGGGTGGGGGCGTTGTTCTGTGCCATGGCTGCTGCTGCTGGGCAGCTGTGGCGCAAGGTGTGGCTGCTGCACGCTGCTTTCTGATTTGTAATGACAACACCTAGCCCAGCTTCTGCCCAGTTTTGATGTCCGAAGGCTCCTCCCCCAGCCACGGTCCTAGTGCCCTGTCTCCTGGGCTGGGGGGCCAACTTCTACACGGGAGGAGCATATCCGTCCCCTTCCTCCACTCCAACAAATACCCAGCTGGTCCACTGGGGCTCACAGTGGAGGTTCCAGTCCCAGTTGGTCTGCCGTTGCTGCGCACACAGTGGGACAGAGCCGCTCACTCTTGGCCTGGAGGTGAGTGAAGGAAGGAGGAAGAGACAGGGTCCTGTGGTCCTGAGGGCCCCACACCCCGAGGCCATGGAGCAGCTGTGGACGACGCGGGTGCTGAAGGCCAGCGGGAGGTCAGTCCAGAAACTGCCCCTCTGTGGGACTCGAGGGCCCCGCACTTCACCCACCTTTCCCCACCCAGGGACCACGTGGATGCAGCAGGTGCTGAGCCTCATCTTGTGCAAGGGCCACCTCTGGCCCATCCACAACGTCCCCAACTGGGAGCGTGCGCCCTGGCTGGAGCAGAACAGCTTCGTCAAACTACTTGGCAACCTGGACCCCAGCCAGCCTCGCCTGCTTACCTCCCACCTGGGCGCCGAGGCCCTAGGGCCTGCGCTCCTGCACTCTAAGGCCAGGGTGAGGGCGTGGGCATGGGGCACAGTGGGTGGGAATGCTTGGGCAGCAGGGATGGCTGGGGCCTCTGCCTTTATCTCCAGGCCCAGGCTGGCACCTGAAGGTGGATGGGCAATCGGTCCATGGCTGGGCCAGGCGAGGGCCAGCATTTTCCAATCTGGCCTGTGGACAGCTCTGGGAAGCTAGTGGGAGAGAAAGACCCTAACAGGCTGCTGTCTGAGAACAGCTTGGGGTGCAGCCAACCCTCCTGAGCCACTTGGGGCAGCTTGGGTATGGTGTCCGCCATGTCCCCTCCACACCTGCACCCCACTGTGGCCCAGGCCCCGGTCCCCTGCAGCCAGGGCAGGGCTCTTCCTAGAGCTCGGCTCCGAGATCTAGGGTCTCCCCTCAAGGTGGTGTACATGGCACGGAACCCCAAGGACGTGCTTGTCTCCTTCTACTACTTCCACAAATTGGCCAAGTTCCTGCCAGACCCCAGCTCCTTCGAGGACTTTGTGGCTGAGTTTCTTGAGGGCACAGGTAGGTCTTAGGGACCTTGGTGGCTCTGGGGATCCCCATTTCCTTACCACTGGGTGGTGGGTTAGTGCATTCATCAGCTATCCCATCTGTGTTGGTTACTTTTCTCTCATTGCTGGGATAGAGTACCTGACACCCAGAATGAAGGAAGGAAAGGTTTATTTAGCTCACAATGTGTGGATGTTTCAGTCCATACTCGGCTGGCTCCGAGGCAGAGTGGCACATGGCCAAGGGCAGCTGTCCATGGCAGTGGGAGACAGCAAAGGCAACAAGAGCAAAAGGGAGGAGCAGCGGCCAGCAGCCTCTTTCCCTCCCTCACATATGCACACTACCCGCCCCAGGGTGGGTGCAGCTCTCACACCCATAATCCCAGCATTGGATCCTGGATCAATCATAAACTCTAAAAGCCCGCCCCATGACTGCATGAGGCCTTGGGGTGACGCCTAGACACAAACCATAACTGTATAACTCTATCACTGGGGCAAAATACTTGACACCCACAATTTAGAGGAAGAGTCAGGCATGGAGCCACACTCCTGAAACTCCATTTCTCGGGAGGCTGAGGCAGGAGGATTGCTGTGACTTCAAGGCCAGCCTGGGCTACATAGTGAGTTCAAGGCCAGGCTGGACTACATAGCAAGACCCTGTCTCAAAGAAAAACAAAAAAAAAGGTAAGGTTTATTTGGCTCACAGTTTGGGGGTGATTCAGCCCATGGTTGGCTCCATGGCAGAAAGGGCCTGGCAGAGGACAACTGCTCACCTCATGGCAGCTGGGGCAGACAGCAAGGAGTGGGGGCAAGCATGCAGCCTCCCAGGTCACGCCCAGTGACCACCTCCAGCCGTCAGCGGAGGTTCCACTCAGCCCAGCACCCCATGACTCCACCACCCCCATGAGGCTTGAGGATGTGTTAGATGTAAAGCACCCCGCAGCCTCCTTGAAGCCTGGCCAGCACCTCCTTCCTCATCTCTCCTCTCCAGGCTTCTTCGGCTCCTGGTTCGAGCACGTGAAGGGCTGGCTAGGTCTGGAGCCGGACCTGAACATGCTCTTTGTCACGTACGAGGAGCTGCACCAGGTGGGCGCCTCCGCCAACACCCCCCCCACCCGCCCTTGATCTGCCGCTAAGCTTGGATAAGCCCCAGAAGTATCTTTGTTTCTGGATAGATTCAATCCGTCTGCTCCTCCCTCAAGCTCCTACACTCAGTCAACAAACACACAGGCTTTCTTGTCGCTGGGCCAGAGAACAGCACGTGTGATGCCAGGGACTCAGAGTTCCCGGCACAAGTCCAGCTCCGAGTGTGGGCACCCAGCAAGGTTTCCGCTGAGAACAACAGGCGGAAAGCACCCATTTTTCCAAGGCAGTGTCTCAGTAAGTTGCCCAGGCTGGCCTTGAGCCACAATCCTGCAGCCTCTCAGTTAGTGAAGACTGCAGGTATGCCCCCGCAAGGGGTCTGAGGCTAGAGCCCAGGTCTCGCACACTAGGCCAGACTGCGCCACTGAGCTCGATCCCCAGAGCCCCAATGCATCTCATTTTTTAATTCTTTATTTTGAGACAGGGTCTCACAAAGCTGCCTAGACTGGGCTCGAACTCCTGTATTTAAGTGATCTTTCTGCTTCAGCTTCCTGGGTCGCTGGGATCATAGGTGTGTGCCACTGTGCTGCTTTTGGAAGTGATTGAAAACATATTACTAAGAAAAGAAGCCAAGTGCAGTGGTCCCTGCCTGTAATCCCAGCCACTCCAGAGGCTGAGACAGGAGGGTTATTTGAGTTCAGGAGTTTAAACTCAGCCTGGGCAACATGGAAACCCTGTCTCAATGAGAGAGAAATCAGAATGCCTCCCACAAGGCTGGGCTCAGGCTGAAAGCCTCCTCCGAAATGCTGGAAGCTATATGTGCTCAGGTTCATTGGGTCTTAGGACTAGTCTCCGCCCACATGTGGCTGTGTCTGCCAGGCAACAGCAGTGGCTGAGACAGCTTCGTGGTGGTCATGTCCGGGTTTTTCCAGCAAAGGTTAAAACTCAGGGGAATGGGGATTTAGCTCAGCGGCACGGCGCATGCCTGGCAAGCACAAGGTTGTGAGTTGGATTCCCGGTACCGGAAAAAAACAAAACAAAACAAAACAAAACAAAAAACTCAGTTTCCACATTTTTTGAATTTAGGAAAGGTATTGGGATCTATGACTAAATTCTATAAATATGACAGACAAGATCTTTGAATGCCAAGTACATAATTTCTTTAACATAAAACTATTAATTCCATAGCTTTTGTTCCTCAGAATTTGGGGGGCATTGTTTCAGGAGATGGGGTCTCACTATGGAGCCCAGGCTGGTGATAACCCCTGGTGATCCCCCTGACAGCCCTGGACTGCTGGGATTACAGGCGTGTGCCGCCATGCCCGGCTGTCAGAATTCTTGCACTGCTTTTGGTCCTCTGGAACTAGAGGTGATGCTGGCCAGGTTTGCACTGGAGGTGGGGCAAGGTGGGCTCCAGGCACACTGGAGAGCTGGGTGCCCCTCCTGTCCTCACCAGGCTTTGTGCCCTGGGCCTTGACATCAGGCTTTATCTCCTGGCTACTGATGCATCCCAAGCACTGGTGCCTGGCTCGGGGTAGAGACTCTGCAAATATGCATGGAGTGGGGAACAGACAGAGGCTCGCTCGGACATAGTGGCTGTGAGGAGCCGGGTAGTCGCTGGGCCTCCTTTCCCACAGCTGGGTGGTGACGTCCAGAGGCGTCACCTGGGTTCTGGCTGGTGACTGGAGAATTTGAGGATGGCAGTGGCATTGATAGCAGTGTTATGAGATGTGTCCTATAGTTCTGGGGCCATGCCCATCAGCTGATTGGGTCTTAGAAGAGACCAGCCATCGACCATGCATTTGCCTCTAGCCCCCCACCTGCTGCCCTGCTAGCATTCGCCTGTCTCTATCCCTCCATCTTTCCACTCTGCCCACCTACCCATCCACCCACCCCTGTCCACCTGTGTGTCCACCCGTCCCCGTGTCCACCCACCCCTGTCCACCTGTGTCCGCCCACCCTGTCCACCTGTGTGTCCACCCGTCCCCGTGTCCGCCCGCCCCTGTCCACCTGTGTGTCCGCCCGCCCCTGTGTCCACACATCAACATTTTATATCTGCCCTTTTCACGTCACATCTCAGTGCACTTTCCCCCCCACAAAATGTTAGTGGCTGCATAATATTCCATGATATAGATATAGTTTAACTAAATCTCTTTCATTATTGGATATTTATGTTTTTCCTCATGTACTGGGGATTAAACCCAGGGTCTCCAAATTTAGCTAAATCTCCAACCCATTTTCAATTTTTTTATATTGAGATGGGGTCTTGCTAAATCAATAAATTGTCCTGTTTGGTCCTGAATTTGTAATCCTGCCTCAGCCTCTCGAGTGCTGGGATTACAGGCATGTGCCACCATACCCAGGCTGACAGTTATGTTTCTCCAACTTCTTGTGACAACAAGTCGCGTGGGGTTGGGCAGCCTTGTTCACATGTCTGACCACTTAGTGTTTCATCTCATGGCAATGCCTTTACCCATCTCTGCCCGCTGCTACAGGCACCCCGGGCCACCCTACAGAAGCTCAGTGACTTCCTGGGATACCCGCTGGGGCCTGAAGAGGAAGACTTTGTCCTGGAGCACTGCAGCTTCCCCTTCATGAGCCAGAGCAGCGTGGTCAACTACAGCCTGGTGCCCAAGGAAGTCATGGACCCCAGCCAGGGCCGCTTCCTGCGGAAAGGTATGAGCGTGGCCCCGAGCCACCCGCACCTCCCCGCGCTGAGGCCGCGCCTGGACCCACTGCCCTGGGTGCTCCCGCCTCTGGGCACCCTATGTCCCCACAGCTCCTGCCTAAGGCAGCATCTCTCAAGGCTGGGTGAGCCACAGAGGAGACGCCCCCAGCCATGCGCAGCCAACCCAGGCCCTGGCTTCTCCCTGGTGGTGGCTGCCAGGGCAGGCTCCCCTCTGGCCCTGGCCACATCTGTCTGCCCCAGTGACTCCAGGGCCCGGATCCACTCTGCTCCAAAGTTGCTGCTCCTAGGAGGCGGCCTCTCGCGTGCCCAGCGTCCGGGCCCTTAAGCCCCCTGCAGGCTCTAACCCTACGGCCTTGTGGTCTGAGAGCCTGCATGGCCTATAGAAGAGGAGTGGAGGGGAAGCGCTCATGCACAGACAGCGTGGCCCAGTGCCAGCCCACGTGTCACTGGGCCTCGAGTGTGAGCAGTTCCTAGAAAAGTTCTGAACAAAATGAAGCCCTGTGCTGGGTTCACAGGGCTGCTGGCATCTCAGGAGATGTTCTGTCTGTACACAGCACGTGTCCTTGAGACGTGTGGAAAGTTGTGGTGGTGCCCCTACCCGGGTTTGGACCCTGCACTCCTAGCTTAATGATGCTAGCCTTGTTGCTACAGCACCTGAAAGCACCTCAGTTCTGCCTCTGTCCTTGTGGGACCTGGGGAGACCAGGGATCGGGCTGCCTGGCTGGACAGGGCTCTGTGGTCTGAGCCCCTCAAAGCCTCCCTTGTGCAGTATCCTGGGCCCTCACTCCACTCCTCTGTGGCAAATGCACTGTGGCTTCTGGGGCAGCTGAACCACAGCCTGTGGACCATGGTTCTCACAGCCAGACTCCAGCGTGGTGTGTCTCAGGGCTGAGCTTGCTGTGAGGCTGGGCTGCTTCTGGCCTCTCCCACTGCAGCCAGGGCTCCTGGGCTGAGCCCCTCCCCCTCTCTCCCCCCACCCCACCGCACCACTTCTATCCAACAAGGACAGTGAGCCACCCTTGCTGTCTCTCCCAGGGACCTGGGGTCAGCTGTGCCCTGATCCCCTGCCGCTTCTCCCTAGGTGTCATGGGGGACTGGAAGGAGCACTTCTCTCCAGAGCAGAACGAGAAGTTCAATACCGTCTACCAGGCCAAGATGGGCAACCTGGGCCTGCACCTCCCTTGGACCATGGACTGACCCCAGCCACCTGCGGCTTGCCCTTCCCAGATCCCGAGCACCTTGGCTGTGCTGATCCCACTGGCAGTAAACACAGGCAGTCGAGAAGCTGGGCTGGGGGTGTTGGCTCGGCCAGCAGTTGTCTGCCCCTCCCCTTTGCTCCCCGTTGTACCCCAGTGGACTGGCGCAGTTGCTTCAGTGCCCTCCCTGGCTGTGCCTCCGCCACACCCCACTCTGACATGGGTGCAGCAGGCGGTGTTGCGCCCTCCCCCACACCCCCACTTCAGATGACACTGTTGCAATTTGAAGAACGGAGAGGGGACCCAGTGGCTAAATCAGGATCTGGGCCCCTATTTGCACACACGATTTTGCAGCACGTTTTCAGCCCTGCCCCAGCCTGTGCTGCTACCTAAGCAGAGCTCCCTCCAAGGCCATTGCTCAGGTTGGGCTGGCTGGGCTCCCTTCTGTGTCCTGACCCAGGCTGCAGCACAGGCCCTGCTACAATAAAGATTTGCTTTGGTGTTCCTGTAAACCTGCTCATGATGTATTTCTCAGGTAGTGCTCTGTCTTAGTTATTCTCCCTTTGCTGAAACACAATACCTGACACCCACAACATAGAGGAGAGCCGGATGTGGTGGCGCACGCCTGTAATCCCAGCACTTGGGAGGCTGAGGCAGGAGGATCGTTGTGAGTTCGAGACCAGCCTGGCCTACAAAGTGAGCTCAAGGCCAGCCTGAACTGCATAGCAAGACCTTGTCTCAAAAAGACAAACAAAAAAAAAAAGAAAGAAAAACAAACCCAAAACCTTAGAGGAGAGGTTTGTTTTGGCTCACAGTTTGTAGAAGTTTCAGCATACAGTCAGCTGGCCCCAAGGCAGGGCAGCATGGCAGAGGAGAAACAGCCCACGGCATGGGGGGCAGGAAGCAGCGCCAACAAGGGGGAGCAGAGATGTATACACACACCCTTTCAGGCCACGCCCACGGACCCGCCTCCCACCAGGCTTCACCTCCCAACATCACACCCAGCTCTACACCCTCAGTGGTCTAACCCACATCACAGTCACGGTGCAGCCCCTCCCCAAAGCCCCACCTATGAGCGCATGAGGCTTTGACGGGATATCTAGATATAAATCATAGCATGTGGGTTCCAAAAGTCCTGTAAATCTGCTTGGAATTATTTTTAACCCTGAGCAGTGTGGACAGAGCAGTCATTTCCAAAAAAAGCAGTAGAAAAAAACACATTGACTTGACTTCTGGGAAGGTGAAGGAGTGGTGAGCAGCCATGAAGCAGCCTCTCCCAGATTTGGTGTCCAGATGCTGGAACAGAGCCACGTGGGGAAGAGAAGCAGGAGGAAGTGGGTCCCCGGGACCCAGCAAGGCTGTGAAGGGAGGACTGAAGCCCATGGGAGAGTGAAGCCACCTCAGTGCACAAGAGGGAGGTGGGTCTGCCTCACTGCAGGATGGGGACTCGAACCCATAGAGGCACGGCCACTGCTGGAGGCCAGCTGCCTCCACGGAGAAGTGCACGGTGGAGCGCAGCCGTGAGTGCAGCGGACTGCACTGGCTGCGGAGCTCCTCGGGTTCAGACACCCCCAGAGAGGGCAACTGGCTGGTAGCCGTCTTGGAGAGGAGCCAACAGAGCTGGGAACACACAGCAGCTGTGGTCTCCGTCTGGTGGTGCTCAGTGTCAGGGCGGGCGGAACTGAGTTTAGGATGGGAGGAGGCACACAGAGTGCGGCAGGCTGGACAGACTGGGTTCCAGCCAGAAACCAGCCTGACTTCCATGGGGCTAAGGGTGCAGCTTTGCTGGGATCATCCACTGCCCCTTCCTAACCCACAGCTGGCTCACTGGGATTAAAAACACGGATTTGGGGCCAGTCTGCTGCTTCTGTCCACCAGGGACGGCAGAGACAAACCCTGAAGTAAACATTTTTCCTTGCTTTTTGTTTTTCTCTCTGTCTCTCTCTTTTTTTTTTTTTGGTTTTTTTTCCAGGACCGGGAATCGAACTCATGACCTTACACTTGCCAGGCAGGCGCTGTGCCACTGAGCTAAATCCCCAGCCCCTTGCTTTTTGCTGTTATGACCATGAACATTGCTTCTGGTTTTCCTGTTGGTGTTCTGCTCTGTCCTTGTTTGTATTTCCTCCTTCTCTTTCCCCCCTCATTTGCACCAGTTTCCCAAAGTCCATGTGATCTCCTTTGCCCTCCAGCCTTGCTTCTAGCCTCTTCTTCTTCTCCCTTAGGGTGGAATCGCCATATTGAGGGCACATTTACTGTATACAATTTTAAGGTTTGTTTTAGATTTTGTTATATGACTATAAATCTAGTTCATATGGGTAAAGGTGGCAAACGAATCGTTACCACGGTTTATCATTCTCTAGGCTGTGTTTGGTGCTACTGTTATTGCTGACTGTACTACTTTAGCCAAGGTGACATAATTGTTCTAATCAATTGTTCTTCCTGCTACACTAGGACTGAAATTGCCTAAGGGTCATAAACAATGCTATACACCAGTCCCAAAGAACCAGGGTCTGGGCCAAATAGGCAGCAACGTCTCATTCCCAATGAACTGAAGAGGTAGGATACTGCAACAGACTCCAACCCCAAAATCCAGCTACGCCTGGAAGATATCTCTGAGAAGCAGTCGTTAGGAAGGGTTCTAAATACTAACAATAAAGCTACCTGCCATAAGCTATTTACAAGCATCAGCCCAAGAATTCAACTAAAAAGAAAAAGAAAAAAAGAAAAAAGAAAATGAGAAGACATATCGCTTCTTGGCCTTTTGGCTAAGATCAAGTGAGAAGACACTTAAGTAAGAAGCAACCTAAGACACTCAGGTCACCAAAGGCAAATCCAGGGGCCAATGAGCTGAAACAATTGAAAGCCACCCTCCTGGACTCTGAAGTGGTGAACAGTGGAAGTAATAAAGCAGATGAATGAGGCTCTAGAAAAAAATCAAGTCAGAAATAATCTCTCAGATAACTACAGAGATGGGGACCATAATGAAAGACAAAAAAGAAAGAAAAAAAATTCCATGGAAAGTATATGCAGCAGAATGAGGCAATGTGAGGATAGAATATCAGATACAGAAGATGGGATTGTGGTTAGTGATCACAAAAAGAAAGATTTCTTTGTTTTTGTCTTGCTTTTTTTTTTGTCTTTCTGAGACAGGGTCTTGCAATGCAATTCAGGCTGGCCTTGAGCTCACTTTGTAGGCCAGGCTGGTCTTGAACTCACAACGATCCTCCTGCCTCAGCCTCCCGAGTGCTGGGATTACAGGCATGCACCACCATGCCCAGCAGAAAGATTTCTTAAAAATAGGAAGGGACCATGAAAAATCAATCCAACAGCTGCTACATAATGCAAAACAGAATACATTAGATTGATCAGAGTCGATGAAAAGGCAGGAGATAGTACAAATGACATTTTTTAAAAAGTCTGTTCATAGAAGTAATGGCAAAAAAAATTCCCAAGCATGAAAAAAGAGTTTGACATACAGATAGGTGAGGTATATAGAATTCTAGCCATGATCAAAAAACATTTACACCAAGGCATATAACAGTCAAGATTCCAGAAATTCAGCATAAGAACAGAATATTAAAAGCTGTTAGAGAAAAGAAACATCACCTATAAAGGGAAGCCCATCAGAATCACAGCTGACTTCTCGATATAAACCCTCAAGTCAAGGAGAGCTGAGAGTAAAATTTTTTAAGCCCTAAAAGAAAACAACCTCCAACCCAGACTGATGAACCTCACAAAACTATCTTTCAAAATTGATAGAGAGGGCTGGGGATGTAGCTCAGTGGCAGGCCACTTGCCTAGTATGCACAAGGCCTTGAGTTTAATCCCCAGTACCACCAAAAAAAGATAATATAAAACTGATAGAGAAATAAAATGCATCACAAAAAATACCTGAAGAAATTCATGACCACCAAACCAGCACTCCAAAATGTTCTGAAGGGCATTCTAGAAAAGGATAACAAGAATTACAACTCCATGAACCCAACAGCATGAATCTACCAGACAAGGCAAGCATTAAACAGAAGGGGGAAGAGGGAGCCAACAACAAGAAAATAGCATAACAAGGATGAGCCAATATGCATCAGTTATAACCACAGCTGTAAATGCCATCAATTCACCAGTCAAAAGAAACAGACTGGCAGAATGGCTCAAGAAGCAAGATCCATCAGCATACTGCATATGAGAAATATGTTTAGCTAAAAAAGAAGTTCATAGACTGAAAGTCAAAGGATGGAAAACAATTCCATGTGAGAAGAACCCAGAAAAAAGCAGGGCTAGCTATTCTATTTGTAGACAAAGTGGGTTTCAAGCTAAGACTGAGCAAGAGAGACAAAGAAGGTCACTACATCCTTGTTAAGGGAATCACAGCTCTTGGGAGGCTGAGTCATGAGGATCATTGCAAGTTTGAGATCAGCCTGGGCTACAAAGTGAGCTCAAGGCCAAACTGAACTGCATAATGACACACTGTCTCAAAAAGACAAAAAAAAAAGGGAACAATCCAAGAGGAAGAGATAACAATCATAAATATATATGCACAAAATACTAGCTCACCCAACTATATAAAACAAATACTGACATGAAAAATCAAATAAGCACTAATACCATTTTAATGGGTGACCTCAATACTCCACTGTCACAAATAGACAGATCAACTAGACAAAAAACATCAAAGAAATATCTGAACTGAACCAAACTTCTGAACAAATGTACTTGGTAGATATCTACAGAGTGTTCCACCCCACAACATCAGAATACCCATTCTTCTCAGCTGTACAGGGGACATTCTCCAAAATAGACTACATACTAGCTCGTAGAACATACTTAAGTAAATGCAAAGGAATTGAAATTATCCTATGCATATTTTTCTGTCTTTTTGAGACAGGGTCTCACTATGTACTTCAGGCTGTTCTTGAACTCACTTTGTAG